>NC_067292.1:11357500-11657500 GCF_020740795.1 Apus apus | reverse complement strand
TGTACCACTTGCTTTCCTATGACCCTCACTCTGTATACATATTTATATATTATTCATACTGGATTAAAAATGAATGTGCTCTTTACCACAGTTGTACTGCATAGTGACAATACAAATTAACTTATTGTGTACTTACTTTTCACAAGGCAGCAATGTGAAATGTTGATGGGCTGAAAAAGTAAGTCATGGGGGAGGCAATGCAGAACCGATTCCTTGTAGGTGCACTTTATATTGTCTGATTTATTAAAGTGCATTGAATTAATAAATGACATTCTCTGCCTGGAATTGCATTTGGTTTGAACTTGGTTTGATGGTGGGCAGAAAGATTTTGCTTTTAGTCTGGCATATGTGAGGTGGCTGGCTCCATCCGTGCTTTGTGGATTCCTTGTTTAGAATTTGTTCTTTGCAGGGAAGTGTTAGGATGGCAATGTAATGAGAAAGCATTAAGAGCTGTTTGGTGACATCTCACATTTGACTACTGGTACCAGTTCTAGCTAAAACTGCCTGGTGTGTTTCCATGCTGTAGGATGTTTGGGGGGGTTCAGAAGGTGCCTGCTTGCTCCTGAGGTCCCATCACCCTGTGCTCTCTGCACGCTGCTCTGCAAGCAGTTACTAAGGGTGTTATATCATCTATGGTACAGTCATTTGCTGGCCATGGCAGCACAGAAGAAGGACCAAATAAACAGGATATAATTTTGTTTTTTCCATAACATCTATAAAACCAGAGTAAATAAGACTAGAGGGCAAGTTGTACCATTTTTCACAACTTAGCAGGGCATCTTCTGCTCTTAGCAAGGGAACCAGTCATCAGATGGTCAAATGAAACACTGGAAATACTGGAAGGGAGTTGGTCTGCTGCTGTAGTCTCACGTTTTCCTTGGAGCAAGTCTCCTTCTCCTTTACCCAAAATTTCTCTCACTTTGGCCAAAGCATTTTGGCACTTCCCCAAGCAGAGCACAGAATAGACCCCTTAACTCTGCCTGGTTAGAGGCATTACCCTGGAGGGAGAAAAAGAAGGAAAGAGTGAGTCCAGAATCCAGATGTGAATTTTGGTGATTTTATCCGTCTCTGACACACAAAGGGGAGATGTAATAATTTTCCTAGACACTTTTCTGTTTTCAAATATTTCTGGTTTTTCTGAAACAATGAAAATCAGACTTTCTCTGGACCGTCTTCATGGCCAGACAGTTTTAAGAGTTCTTGCAGTTTTCAAACTATTATATTCAAAGATTTTCAAGCATATTTTTGCTTCTGTAATGATTTTAGGACTGACTCTAAGAGGCACTAGGAACACCTTCAGTCTCTTTGTTGACTGTTTCCTTATATCATCCAGCTGAAATTTTTCTATAGAAGCCCAATCCAATTTCTACAACATTAGGTATGTAGGTTTCTTTCATTGCAATTCTATGAAATTTTCCACTGAAATTTGACTTTGTAATGATTAGCAGTTTACAGATCTAATTTCTTTTTCCTTATGTTGTTGAGGAAAACGTCTGTCTTTATCCCAGAAGAGAACTAGAAGACAGACCCACACTCCATCCAAAGATTTATGTATAAACATGCATGTTGGAGGTCTCGGGGAGCGGGTGGCCACACTTCTGGCAGTTGTCAACTTGTAAAAGCAGAGAGTGGAAAGGGGAGCTTTTCAGCCTTGAGAAAAGAAACATGCCTGTAGACCTGGGGCTTAGGTGACTGTGGACTGGACTTAACACTTCTTTCCTCTGGGAAGCAAGCCATAGGTTTTGGGGGGCTCAGCCTTCAAGCAATAGTTTCGATGTTACAGTAAAAAGGGCAGCTTATTTGAGCATCCAGAGCACTATTCCATGCTCAGGTGTATTTACTTTGCTAGATATGCTGGTGTGCCAGCAACAGTGAGAGAGGTTAAAACCAACAGTTATCCAGGCTCCTGTCTGCTGGGAGGACTGCAGTAGCATTCCCAGTCCAGTCCAGGTAACATTGGACAAGTGCACAACAAGGGTCTATTTGCTTTTCTGTTAAATTCCACCTAAAATTGAGACAAGATGGTCCCAGCCCCTTCCCACATAGCAGGAAGCACAGTCCTCCTCCTCTGCTAAACCAGCATCTGTTTTATGCCTGCTAGGTAGTACCACGACAGCAAAGGAAAATGTGCTTTTCAAATGTGGAGAGAGGGTATTGTTTTTCACTTATCCGGGCTTTATGTAGATGGTCTGGCACATTTATTTATTCATTTATTTGAGCAAATTAAAGCAAGCTAAGCGCATTTGACCTCAGATGGTCCTGGTTTAAGTTAATTTGAGAGACAAAGCTCATAAAGTTCCAGTAAAACACATCAACAACTTCCCAGCATAGGTTGAAATGTGATTGCTGAAACATAACCTTCAAATCCAGATACAGCATGGAGACTCAAAGTCACAATAATCTGAAAAATATGGGAGAGTATATTGATGGCCTTACTAAGAAGCTATATCTTTCATTCATGCCTTCATTTTGCAGTCGGTTGCTATTTCACCCACAAGAAGTGCATCTATCAGATTTTGTGCATTAACATTCCTTTTCCAATCTAGCTTGGACTTTTTATTTTAAAGCTGGTGATAACCTTGGGCCCCGGTCCAGCAAACACTTGTGTGCTTGCGTGTCTTTACTCACAGGAGTAATCTCACTGGAGTAAATGTTTGCAGGTTTCAGGCCATGGTTATCTCAATCCATTATTTCTTTCCATTAAAAAGTAATCTGTGTGATTAAAATAAAGCATACATTTCTTTGCTCAGAAACCCACCCAAAGACAAAGTGTGTTTATTAGACTCGAGGTCTGCACATTGTCATCCTTGAATTGCTCTTCAATAAAAAAGATAATTAACAAATGTAAGAGAAGGCAGTCTCGGACACGATCGCACTGTATTTGCAGGAGTTCAGTTTGGATCACAGGCTGATGGATTTAGAGCGGGATATGAGGAGGGAGATGAAATAGCTGCACTTCTCCAGAAAACCCGAAGCGGAGACTTTTTAAAATGCAATTTCTTTAACTTGGCATCATATGAACAGCACAGGTTTCTTATTGTTGCTGAAGACACATGGCACCATCCTCCATCCAGTAGGAGGGATTTGTGTTGGGGGGGCACCGGCACCTTTGGTTCTGCCAGGCTGTGCCGTGGGCAGGTTTGCAGCCTGCAGCACGTAAACCTAACTAACCGCCTTCTCGTCTGTCACGCAGGTCACAGGCCTTTCCAGTGCAGATACTGCCCGTACAGTGCCTCTCAGAAGGGAAATCTGAAGACCCATGTTCTCTGTGTCCATCGCATGCCTTTTGACAACAGCCAGTATCCCGACCGCAGGTTCAAGCGCTCCAGAGTTGACTCAGAAGCTTCTGGGAATTTGGAGGAACCTGCAGCTGTCAAAGCAGGGGGCTCAGCAGAGCTAACGGAGGAGGGCGGCAAGGCCCAGGAGTGACGCGGCCCGACGGCTCCGTCCCCGTACTGCAGCACCCTTTGCACCGGGCTGAGGCACGTGTGTGGGTGAGGGTCAGCTAACTGCCTTCCCAGCAAAAGAGTGGTGTGGGAATTCCCCAAAGTGTACAGGATGCTGAAAACATGCAAATATGTGTGTATGTACACACATGCGTACAAATACATGTATCTTGGCACATACAGAGGTATTCAGTCGTACACACATTGAATATATATCTAAATACACGCACACACACACAAGACACACATTCCATACGTGTGTGTGTTTTTAAATATATATATTACACACAGAAAATACATTTCCAGGCCTTGAAAATGGCTGCTAAACTGTTACCTGGCAACAAGTACTTCCAAACAATGTAGGTGGGATAATAAAGTGATTTAAAAATGTTAGGAGGTCGTTAGTTAGTTAAAAAGCAGGGCAATTTCAAACTTTAAAGTGATCTTTGTCCAAAAATAATGCTCTTAACAGAAAAATGATACTGTCTAAACGATTTAGTGTTGCCTTGAAGATTGAGGGGCTGTGTTTTCATTGTTGAAAACACCTTTATAATATGACACCAGCTGCTGTCATTTGCTTAGCATAGTAATGAGATGTGTTGGTAGACTGCCATGGTGCCAGTCTGACTGGAGCTGTCATTGCAGAGAAAATCAATTCAAGTGGTGTTGCAACTGCAGTATAGGAGAAACCTTAGACGGCCCATAAGCTGGGGTCACTACTGACCTATATTGAAAAGTATTGTGATATTACATTTTCTTTCTTTCTTTCTTTTTTTATTTACATATACAACCAAATGAATCAGTGGTTAGAAAAAAATCTGCAGCCCGATGTGTGACGGCAGATTTGAAATGTAATTCCATTTTTTGTAATCATCTTGCAGTATTGAGGGAAATGCTTTTATTCTTTTTTTTTTCCTTGATGAAGAAGTAAGTTGCTAAAAAAGTAGAAGTACAATATGTAGAAATATTGTTTAGTAAAAGTAGTCAGCCTTATCTATAGAAGATGCTGGTGAGAAACAGAATTTTATTACATAGAAGGTGGGTAATATTTTTTTCTTTTGTTCTTTCCTTTCTTGTTGTTTTCTTTCCAACTTCCTTTAAATTCCTTTTTTTTTTTTTTTCTAACTTGAATGAAGGATTCCCCAGTAACGGTTAATTTTCATGTGTTAGTTTTTGTGTTACAGACATAGTGCAGAAGTTTATTCTGGAGCAAGCTCTTATAAAGTAGCTTGACCTAAAATATGAATCCAAACTTCCTGCTCTTTGTCTCTAATGAAAAAAGTGTTTTAGCTGATATTTCTTTGGTTTTGTAAAACAAATGCGTTCTATATTTTTGCAGACTATAGCTTTTTTACTGATTGGATGCTCCAAATTTAGTAAGGTCTTTGCCACATAGGAAGTTTCTGAGAGATTATAATGAACCACATACTTTAAAAAAAGTAAAAAAAAATAAAATCTAAAGGTTTATTCTGAAATTCTCTGGCATAAAATTTTAGCCTTCTAATGTACTTCCTTTGATAGAAGCAAAATTGGTGCTGTTTATTTTGATGGTAGAGAAGTATTAACTTCTTCTAAAACAAAATCATGCAGACTCAAAGAAAAAGTTAAAAAAAAAAGTTTAAAAAAAAAAAAAGTCAATATTTCTTTGCAGGCTGGGAGCACAGAGTAAAACCCCAGGGCCTTAAAACTTCAGCTCTGCCTAAAGCAGTTTACAAAAAATACTAAACTGCAATCAATGTAAATAAAATTGTTAGCGCTACCCTGAGACTGGAAAGAAATTCTCAGGCTAATAAGGAATTCGGTTTGCAAATGCTGTCGGAAAGGATGTCACCCAACTGAAGTTCAGTTTAAATGAGGTCACTGTGTAACTTGGACCCATCTGGCACAGAGCAAGCTGCTTTTCTTGTTTTTCTAGTATAGTTCTCACTGCCTTACTTAAATCGAGTTGATAAACTTAATGCAACTGTTTCTATGATCCTAGATAAAGGATTGAAATGTTACTGAAACTTTCTGACTGTAGTAAGCTTTAGGATTTTAACTGCACTACTGTGTTTGGTGACTGTGTCAGTCGCTTGCTTTTGTGTGTTTGCGCCGCCTTCAGTATCTTAGCAAAAAATAAAAAATAAAAAAGAGGAAAAAAAAAAACAAACCACCCTCCACATTCCATTTCTTGCACTTTTTGAGCTCTTTCAGTATTCTTTTGTGTCTTCTGAGCATTTTCAGATACGACAGGCAATAATTCTGTTTGTGACACTGGAAACATCTCCCGCTCCTTGTGATGTGTGTGTTGATTCCATTTGGTCGGGTGCTACTGTCCCTCTCCTCCCCTCTGACATAGCCCTTTTTTCCAGAACATTTGTAACTTGTAATACAAACAAGTGACAGCAGCAGTGATGCATTGTCAGTTTCTGAATATCATCATGCTTCTCATATCTAAACATGTCAAGTTTTTTCTCTGTAACTTCTGTAGTCTGTGATACTGGTCATAATACTGTCTACATTCCTACACAAAAATTTCTATCTTGGAGGAAATCTGAGATCAATAGAGTAGAGGATTTTGTTGCTATGCTTGTAACAATTAGAAATCTTTGTATTTAAAGTTTATTCTTGGTCATTATTTATTATAATAATACATCAGTTGACAGAACTTTATTCTGGTATAGAAGTATTAAAAGTTGTTTTTTCAGCAATGACTGTTTTCTTTCTGCTGTTAGAATAAAAATGTCTTTGAAGCAGTACAGTTTTATCCAGTGTTTTACGCAATAAAACCTCTACCTCTGAAAAAAAGTTTTCCTACTTGCTTATGTTTATTAGGAACAGTTAAAACATTATTTTCTGCAGCTTTGTCAGATTTAAAAAAAAATTAATGTCAGTAAATTCACAGTTGTTAGGCAGTTACTGGAGTGTATTATGCTGGGTTTGTGTGCTCAGTCCACTTATTAATCTGAAGAAATCTATATACAGTATATACATATATATATTATATATATTGTGCTTAATTAAAAGACTGTGGAAAACTGTTTTAGCATGTAGTAATAATTGTTTTATATACTACTACTTATGTACTATAGAAGAAGTCGGGGTCTATCAAGCTTTGATTTGAAAGTGTTTGAAGTGTGTATCATACACTATGATGTATAAAGTCATGTTTTAACATTAAAAAAAATTGTTTGTATAGATCATATATTTGGCTTTAGAAGATTGTGAGGTTTATTGTTATGGTGCATGTTAAGAAAACTGCCCACACTTCAAAGAATGTGCAAGTGCAAGAGCGCTCCCATTCTCCTGGATGAATCTTTAGTCTTCCTGTTTAAGGCTTTATTTGCACATTTGAAAGCAACTAAATTAAAGAATTTTTCAGTAAAGATTATTAAGATCAGAAAAAGATGCACCAAATCTAAGAAACTACAGCATGTATAGGGAGGAAATGTATGGCCTCCCAAAAAAAAAAAAAAAGCTGAGAAGGAAAACACATTTAGAAAAGGGAAATTTTAACATTAGATGGAGCCATCATACCCGTGATAATAAAATTATGCTATAGGTTGAATTCTCTAGCAGAAAAACGTACAAAAATTGTCTAGAAGGGTTAAGAACTGAAGCATAGCATCATGGAAATTCAGTTACTCTGTGGCTGAGAGCTGCAGCGAGGAGCTGGTGTTGGCTGTGGCCTGGTGGAGTCTGGGCAGCAGGGGGGATCAGGGAGCTGCTGCCAGGCTCACCGGTGTGTAGGCAACACAGGTCTCTTCATCTGCAGCAAATAAAATCTCTAACGCATTTAATTTTTATCAAAATCCAAGAAGTTAATGAACAGTTTTCATGTTTTGCAAAGTTTAAGCCTTCATGCCCTCTCTCGGGGGGAACTGCTGCTCTTAGGCACAAAATGGTAGCATGTAAAAATGTTGCTTGAGGATGGATGAGCTCCAGGCTTAGAGCTGAACTCTGCCTCACTGTAGGATCATTGTCCTTTGAGGTAATCACTGTGCCCTGGAGCTGGGGAAAAACAACTGTTTGGGGTCAGAAGGGTGGGGGGGTCTCCGAAAGATTTTCCTGCCTTCTGGTTTCTGTAGACAACAAAAATATAGAAGCCCGATGAAGGAGCAATGACCATCTTATTGCACCTCCACAGAAATGCTGGCAAACACAGTCTCCTTTATGGCCCCGAATGTCTGTGGAAAAGTGGGCACTAGATGGTACATACATCCTCTGTGAAACACTAAAAATGGTGAACAAGTGGCCTTGTACCACAACGTATAGCATCATGGCAGTCCAAGGGGAAAGAAAGTCTGAGAGAGACCTGCAGTTGTCTCACCTAAGTCTTTCTGTGGAGATGTGTGTTTCCCAGCAGCAGATCAGCAGTCTTCCTAATGCAGGTGGTGGGTGTCTTGATGAGAGTCTTCCCACCTAAGATCAGAAAGCTGCTCTCAGCTCTTAAGATAATGTTTCTTGTTGAAACTTTTATAAGGACTATAACCCCTCTGTCTATTGTAATTTGGGAAATTACTATTTCCCCTATCTGTTTAACATCTGTATTGTAACGGTATATTATAAAAATCTCACCTTGTGTATTGTAAGCGTGATCCCAGTGAAATTACCTTCCAGTATTGTGTTTCTCATTTCTGGATATCACTGCTTGGCATGATCCACTGCAGTGGAAGTATGTTTCCGTGGGGAAGCCTGGGGAGGGAGTGGAGGGAAGGTAAAGCTGTGGTGTTCGTGTCATATTAAAATGCCACCCAGCTGAGCATTATAAGGGCTGTGAGAAGCTGGGCAGCTCCTCACCTGTTGGTGTTGCTCACGATATTGTTTGGGGGCTTTTTTGTTGTGGGTTGTTTTTTTTTTTAACCAAAAGGGTCTGTCTCAGTGAACAGGGAAATAGCAGGAAAAGAGGAAGAAGAAAATTTAAATGATCCCAGAGTGAACTGTTTTGCTGTTAATACAGAAATACAGAGCAAGACACATTTAATGGGCTCTATTTTTTATTATACTATGCTGAATAATTAAGTTTGAGGCTAAGTGTCACATAGATTTATCTTTTAATTAAAAAAGCATGGTTCACGCATATTTGAGTGGTAGTCCAAATAAATGCAATATAGAAATTTATGTTTGTTTATCTAGGTGTTAATTACCTAGAGATTGTTCTGGATTACTTCTTTTTATAAAGTGTCATAGGCTTGTGTCACAAGTAATAAAGCTTAACAGTGGAACCTTATCAATTTGCTAACTATAATGTTAGTGTGACCTGCAGGAAAGAGAAAAAAAAAAACAACGACGACTTCGGAAAACATCCTCTGCGTGCGCCCCGTTCAACACATAAAAACCGTGCGGTGAACAAAGCAGTAATTTAAAAAATGTTCTCGTAAGTAAAAGTACAGATATATCTTTGGTATTTTACAGCCTTTCGTACATGTAATTATTTATATAACACACTGTTATTTATGCCCATGTGCTACACGTTGTGCAAAGACAGACATGGTAAGCAACAAAATGTAGTTTACCTGGTGGGCAAACTACACATTTAATGTATGAAGTAACACTTACAAAGAGCCAACACTATATTTAGAGCACGATGTAGCAGATGTAATTTTCTTAATATTTTAAAGGTTTTACAGGGCAAGAGGACAGGAAAAGCAAACTGAAGCCTAAATATAAAAGATCGTGCATTTCAGTGGTGCAAATAGAGGGGAAAACTCTGTACAGATGCAAATTGTTCATCAAATTCTCTCTCAGTCTGTTTTTTGTTTTGTTTATGACCAGAATTTCTATTAGTGCTCCACCGAGCCGTGTGGAAGGAGGCTGAGTGCAGGTGGAGAAGGCAAACTCCACAGTACGTGTGAGCTGAGGGGCTCTCCACCACTAGTGAAAATCAAATGTATCACCCTGGGGGAGGATCTGCCCCCAGGAACTGAAAGACTGAGAAGTCTTTTTTTCTTACAGGTGCAAACAAAACAGCCTTCTCTTGGGGGTTAATTATTTATGCTTTTCTTAGAGTTCTCATGATTTAAAATAATACCGTGTTTCTATGGCACTGGGTTGTGCAGCAGATGTATCTGAGAACCTTCACTTACTGATATCACCAAGAAATCAATGAAAATTACTCTCTGTGCTCACAGTCATTAATCCTTACTTGATATGCATATTCTCCAAATGTGAAGAAGGCTGGAAACAAGCTTTTATTCTATTTATTACACATCAATTATCTGTATAGACATAGATACTGCAAGCTTTGTCTTTCAGGCAGACAGCAGTAGTAGGTCAGTTACATCTCAATAGATGAGACTGAAAGTAAATTTGATCTTCAAAAAAAGCTGCTAAATGTGGGAACCTTAGTGATAACTGAAATATTTTTGAATTGATACATATGTCTAGATGTATGTAATAACTCTGTATACATACACAAACATACACAGCTGCAGTTTTTCTTTTAATAGGAACCTGATTTAACCCTTTAGCTCCATATTTAGTGTCCTGGTGCTTTTCAACAGCATGGAGGAGACAATAATGGATATTCAGCATTTCTGAGTATCAGCTAGTTATTAAGGAGCATAAATATGGACTGAGGGGACTGAAAATCTGAGCCATAGCTCCTGAAATTCCAGCTATCTAAACTTGAAATAATTTGATGGTGAATCAAGCCTATTATTAATGAAGCTAGAGAAAACAAAACAAAACAAAACAAACAACAAACAACCCCACAAAACAAAAAAAAAAACCTTCTCTTAGAAAAAATGAATTTGTGGAGAAAACATGTTCTTAAGTTGTGTGAGATATTGCAACACAGAATATGTGATTTCTCTTTAGATTGTGCCACTGTGCTTCCTTATTTTAGATTTTATTCTTCTGGGATTATTTTCTCAATTGTTTTCTGTTTGAAAGAAGTTGATGCATGAATGAGTGAAACCCAACGAGTAATAAAGAAAAATGGAGCTATTAATCCCAACAGAGAAAATCTCTCTATTGTTAAAAATCTCTCACACAGTATCTGTGACTGAGGTACATCCGTCTTCACTAGAGAATTGCTGCTCACCAGGTGTGCTGCTGGTGGAAGTCAAAACCCACTGCAATGGGAACAGTGTTGATATGGGTCTGCTCCCAGAGAAGACAACTGGTGGTTTGCTATAAAGAAGCCTGCTGTGAAAAACGTAGGTGTCTCCAGAACTACTTAGGATAAATCAGTATTTGCATGGCTTGTGCCAAAGCAAAGTGTACCTTCCCTGTGGAGCGATGTGCACCAGTTGTCCTTTGTGTGTCTCCTCTCAAACCTCACTGGTGGCACTGGCATCACCACACAGCTCACTGAGGAAAAGGTTCACTTTCAAATAGCTTTGAAAAACTGGCATTTTTTCCAAAGCTATTGATTCACCCCATGTTTCCACTGAGCTAAAGCCTCCAAACACTATTGATTTATTGGAGAAACACCTTGTCTGTAGTATTGTAAATGTTGATTCTTTAATGCCTGCTCCTTCCCTCTCCTTCCATGGGTGTTAATGGCAAAACCTGCTGTTCAGCAGGAGCAGAGCCACTGCCTGAGTGTCCTGTGGGTGCTCAGTGGTATTTGCTTTCGTGGAAATGCTGTCACCTTCCTACAGTCTCATGGCTATGTTCATTTCCAGTTTGCTGCAAGGAGTTCAGGAATCTCCACCTGTGCAAGGGTCAGGTGAGCAACCTCATGCAGTTGCAATTAAAACATAAATAATGCAAAAAAGTGGCTGGTCCTGCCAATTCTTCTGTTTGACAAAAGTAGCAGGAGAAGTTGGAGAGGCTGCGCTGTGCTTTGGGCTTTGTTTTGGAAAGGATGACACCCAGAGGTGTGCCTTGCTGAGGTGAAACTGCTAAACCCCTGTTTGGGAAGGGGCTGAGAGATGCTGACGTACTGTCCCTTGCTGGCCAGTTCTACCCCAGCACTCTAACAGTGCTTGGCATCCAGCATGTGACAGCAGTTGCCCAAACACAGCCAGTGTAAGGAAACGCAACCCTGTTCCCTTAACCCAAATTGGAGAACAGTGTCTCCACAGAAAACCAAGCCCTCATTTCCTCCAGTTAAGACCATTGCTAATCTCCAGCTAACATCAAAAGCACTAAGGCTGAGGGCAGTGACTCTTACTCCAGTGAGAATAGACAAGTGAGCTAATGTGGGACAGTATTTGGCTCAGAGAGGAAAAATTAGACCTCATTAAGTCTTTATTTTCAGCTCTCTCTGAAAATACTGGTTTTCCTCCAATTTTTCAAAAACTTTCATTTCAAAGTACTGCACTAAAGCAGGGGTAACAGAGGAAATGCTACACACAGGCATATGCTTTAGTCCTCTATGCCAACCAACCCCTCATCCCGAGCACTGCCTCAGACCAGGTAGGCATCAGCCAGCTTTTGTCTGCAGCCAAGGAGGACCATTCCATGTTATCAGACAAAAATGCTGCAGAAAACAGCACATAATGTTCTAACTACTGATTTTTCCTATTTGCTTGAGTAATTCCTTCCAAACCACATGGGAAGAAATATGCTATGAAGGACTGATGAACCACTCAAGTCCCAAAGATCTGGCACTATTTTCTGTCAAAGCTTCAGGTCAAAGGAGAGACGTGTTTTCCTAGGGAAATGGCAAATTGCCAGGCTTGGAGAGTGGAACTCGGGACGGGGCTTCTGCAGGTGAGGTGGAGTTTGAAGCTGGTCCGATTGGGGCTGCTCATGGGTCCCTGGTTGTCCCCTGGCCCAGACAGGAGTGCTGCTGAACCATGGCACGATGACCCAGGCAAGGTGCTGAGGTGCACCCTCCTGCCTCATGTCCCAAAAGATCTTGAACCTCCAGCAGCAAAGTCAGACCCTCGCATGTAGAGCATGTCCCGATAATGAACTGTGTCCCAGGAGGGGGGCAGAAAGAACAAGAAGAAAAAGGGAGAAAGAAGAAAAAACGAGCCATCATGATCAGCCTTCGCTTCCTTCCTGTGGTGATGTAACCCCTAATCTTCACAAACGAGGAAAAATCTTAGCAGTGCCTGTCTAACTATTTGAATTTACCACCATGTTTCCCCTGTGCATTAAAAACAAAAAGCAAAAAATCCAACAAATTCAACCCATAGTAAATTCAAATACTGAATTGTAATGTTTGCTTGGTTGCTGTTTCTTAGTAGCAACCAACATGTTAATCACTAGTATATAATTAGATGTCATTTTGGAGCAATTCAAAATCAAACAAAATCTCAACATGCTCTGAACATGTTGTGAAAGTTTACATTACAATTAATTTATGATTACCCAAATGTGCATCCAGTGATCTTAAGTCTTCCTTCATACGTTACAAAGAAAAAAGACAACTTCTGTTTCCACACACTTTAATGCCAGAAGGCCCCCCAGAGAAAAGGCTCTCCTTTAAATAAATGTATTATTTAAATTCTTAAATAGCTGAGCATGAGATGAAGAAATTAGATTAATTTGATAAACTAGCCCCTGCGTATCCTTGAACCTGTCTCTTCCTTTTTTTCTTTTCCCCCTCCCCCCTTTCTGTAAGCATTTCATTTCTCTTTGCTGTCTCTTCTGTGTATAGAAAATTAAGGGAAACCAGTATTATTTCATTTCACACCAATCCACTAGAGCCATGAGTTAATTTCAGCACATTTTCCTGAAGGTGAAAAGAAGTGCACATCCTTTTGTCCCAACAGCAAGGCAATGCCATGAACTGCTCAGTGTTCCCAGCCCTGTCAAAATCAAAGGAACAAGGATGGCTAGTGAGTCATGGGAAATACTGGATCCATTAGTGGATGCAGCCAATATGCTGAATTATGGTCGTGTAATAAACATGCAAGCTGTCATATTAGGATACAGCTACAGTAATCACAGTAAGTAAAGTTTTAAAAGCACTCATGCTCCTATCCTTAGTTGAAAACAGGCATGTTGTATGTTAGAAGGTTAACAAATGGCTACACTTTGCTCCTTTACTCCTCTGCGTGTAGTGCAGGGAAAACCTTGCTACTTCTGTTATAACAAGCTGCCAGGTGATGTCTAGTCTTGCTTTTTTTGTATGTATCCTATATATGCAAGTACAGAACAGGGAAGAAGATTGTTTTGAGTGTGAAGGGAGGAAGTTGTTTTGTGCTTTAATTGTCCACAATGAGCATGGCAAATGCTGACAGATGCAAGGAAAAGTCTTGTCCAATAATATAGTTCTATTACCTTAGGATCCCATCTTCCTAACTATTTCAAGGATGTTGTTAGCAGAGGAAGGCATATTTTTATTTAACATCTTTATTAATGAGCTAAAGAAAGAAAGAAGTAAACACACTAATTACATTTGCAAATGACAGTACATTAGTAGCTATTGCAAACCTCATTGAGGACAGAAATAACAGGGGAAAAAATGGGCAAGACTAAAAAAATTAACCTGAAGAAACACATGTTCAGGTCTGAAGGTAAAAACAGGCCATGTTTAGACAGGCAGTAGTGGAAAGAAACTGGGAAGTGTGAAGGCAAGGGAGGCTGGGGGCCGGCAGAGGCCTGGGGGTGCAGGGGGGAGCCCTTGGGCAGGGGCTGCCAAGGGCCTGGGGGTGCTTTGGGGCACCAGCAGGCACCTCTGTGGCTCCCCCCAGCAGGGAGCAATGAAAATTACATTTTTCCTTTTCTCTTAAAGTGGAAAACCTGATCCCCACGACTCAAATTCAGAAGCCGGCCTAGAGCAGCAGGTGAGGCCTCGGCCTCTCCCCAGCTGGGCACAGGCCGCCTGCAGCCGGTGGGCCCAGCCCAGGTGCTGGCAATCATTCTTGATTCTGGGCTATAAAGGGGCGAGGCCCAGCTGGGCCCCCTGGTTGGGAGAGAGGCTGCTTCCAGGTGTGACTCTTTATTGCAGAGGGGACACTGGTGCGGCAGGTGCTTTGCTGATCACACTGGTAAGTGCCTAAATGCCAAAAGTTAAGAGGGAAGGGAGGGATGTGGGGATGGTCTGAAAGAACCTGGGAGCAATGAGGTAAAACTCAGTAAAGGCAGATTTCCCAAGTGCAGCTCTCCTAAACTCTTCAATAAACTCCTGGGAGAACTGGTTGATGTGCAGTCTGGTGACTTAAAAGTAGACTGGTTACAATGTGAGCGACGTGCTGGTGGGGCCTGAGCTCCCTGCTGCAGGTGGCTGCTGGCTTGGGCTGTGCTGGGGTGCTCCTGCCTTGCCTGCCTGCTTGGTTTGTGGCAAGCACTGACTCCCTGGTTTAGCTGGTTATCACTGCTTAATTTCAGAAAAGCTACAAAATATCACTAGTTAAGAGCCCTCTAATTAGTTATAATGCTGGAAGCAACCACAGGTGCTTATATACCAGTGAACCACAGCGTTATGTGTCATCATCATTACCCTGTTGATTTAACAAGAGAAAATAAACTTGACCTCCTCCACCAAGCTCCTGGAGCATGATTAACCTGGCACAGCTCCTTTCCCAGAAATATTCCTAGCGACTTGCAAATCAGTCTTCTTACTTTAACTTGTTTTATGTGGATGTTGTTTGAAGTTTTAGCAGCTGTGAGAGGGAATAGACTTGCTGTCCTGAAGTACTCTCTTCCCCCTGAGACTGGGGACAGCATGTGCCACACTAAAGTGTGCTGCTTTGACAGGTTGTGATGGAGCCACGCACATCAACTCTCTGGTCGCTTGGCTGCGAAGGCAACAAGGACCGTGCACCTCGATGGCACTGTGTGAGTGATGACAATAACAGTTCAAGCTAATGCCAATCACAGTGGTGACTTTTGCTGCAGTGTTACTTGTGCAGTGGCAATTGAATTGAAACTGCCACATCAGTTTGCATTAGGCCACTTAGCAGCTGACATGGTTTCTCACTAGCACAGCAAAGGGGAGGGAATGTGGTGAAGCCTCTGACTAGTCAGGTTTCCAACTAGGGCTGGGAGCAGAACTGCACTCAGCTACAGAAGTCTGGAAAACAATTTCCTTTGAAATGTCAAACAGAAAACTTTTTTCCTCCTCCTAAAAGATGGTAGGGTGGTAGCCTCTGAGTGATCAGCTGGAGAGTAGCTCTGCTGATCATCTGTGGTGTCTCCAAGACCAAGGGATGTGGCCCTGGTGTCACAGAGAGCTGTGGATGTGGATGGGAGCATTGAGCACTCCCTACCTGGAGTTTGTTGAGAGCAAAGAGTTGCCATAATATGTTAACAAAAGTTCTCAGTCCTCCATACTACCTGTAGTGAACATAGAGAAGGAAATTTCTCCTGCAGCTTGTGAGTGGCTGGTTTGGGACTGGAGGCTGGTTTGTGTCTGCTGGTGACTGTGTGCTGGTGGTAAGGTCTGCACTCCATGCCATGGGCAGTCTCACCTCCAGGTGGGAGGCTCAGTACCTCGTTACCTGTGGCTCCACTTCTCCAGAGCCTCACATTTTGTTGGGTTTAATGTAATATCCCCACTCTTTTAAATTGCAGTATCTGAAACACTGATGTGAGCAGCATAAATCCTTTTTTTTTTTTTTTTTTATTGAGGTGAATTAGCTAAGAGGCTTTATTTTTTCCAGTTGTAGAATTGTTATAATGCTCCTTTTGACCAGCCTTGGCTTAAAAAAGACTTCATCTTTAAAAATCCAATTTTACAAACAGTTAGTCTTTAGTGTGGACTGTTGCTTTTTAGTAATTTAGGGGAAAAAAAATTAATGACTGATATATTTAATTTTCAGACACAGCTTCTGCATGTTTAAAGCGTCTTTTTTTATAATTTTATTGTCAACAATGTAGGTTGAACACTGCAGAGATATTGCTCTTGCAGGCTTGTAAGATTAAAATCATGGTGTTTCTGAAGGGGCTGTTAAAGTGTCTGTGGAGCTGTCTGCTACAGCATAGCTCTGAACTAATTCAATGAACACATGCCTTAAATATCAGGACAACAGGTTGTTTTCCAACTAGACAGAAAGCTCCAAATCTAATGTTAATATTCTTACTGACCTCGAAAGAGGAGCTGAGCATGCTTAGCTTTCATTTTACTTTTTTCTTTAAATATGGCTAAAGAGCAAAGGCTCTGAATCTGCGTAGTGTAACTTGAAAGTAATGGGTAATTAATCTACAGTCAGATCTGCAGTAGCTGCAGGGTATGGGTACCTAGGTTCTGCCTTTCTTCCCAGGACCTACTTTCTTTGAATCCTTTTATTTCTGTATCTCTCACTTACATGGGTTAGTGTGAGTTTAAGCTGTGAATAATGGTTGAATTCACTCCTGCATGGGCAATACTGTATTCCTTTAAAGTAGATCATTATTCTATATGGAATAAATAGTGTTATCCAGTTGATATGCTTTAAGGCTAATGAACCAAAGTCTACCATCTAAGAAGCCAGATAACAAGACATGTTTCTTCTGATATATTAATTAATGAAAACCAAGTTTCCTCTCTGAGAGGGAAATACACTTCTGTAATTCCTATCTTGTTTCAGGAGCTTTTTTCACTGTTACTCCTTAATACTTGTCAATATGCATAGGGAAACAAGTCTCCCAATGATCTGGGTAATGGAGTGTTTGGGATGCTCTGTGTGTATGTGTGTGTAAAGGCAGCCCCTTGAAGCTGTGATGGGCAGCAGCCCAGCCCTTGGGCAGGGGCAGGTAGGAGTCTTACACTCTGAAAATCTCCTGACTGTCCCACCTGGCTCCTGCCTGGCCCTCTGCACTGCAGGTCTTTTTTGCCATGTATTTGCTATGGCAGTGTCTGAGGCCCATCAGGTGTGGGAACACAGTGTTTGTCTGTGCAGGGAAAGCCAAGCATTACCTCATCAGCACGGATGGAGATCTGGGTAGGAGGAGGGAGCTGAGGTTAGGAGGAGGAAGGCAGAGCAAGATGCTCCTGGGTGGGTGAGCCCCCTCCTCAGCAGGAATGTGCTCAGAAAATGTCTTCATGGCTGTGAGAGGGGACCTTCCAGCACCAGCCAGTCCCTCCAGCAGTTGTGCAGCCAGGGCTTTACACTTCTGAATCTTGGAACCTCATTCTCTCTAATCTGAGTTCATATTGTGGCATAGAGTTCTGCCAGTTCCAAATATGAGACACTCATAAACCTGAATCAGGACGTAACTTCTAGGTTTTTAACCCTTTAGGGTATGTTGGCTGCAAGGTAAATCTTCCTTCCAACTGCCAGCTCGATGACTACTTCTTTGAAATAGGAAGCTGGTCTCAGGCTTGGGCTTTCAGGTAGAAAAGGCCGTGGGGACAACTGAACCCCAAGGTGTGGTGGCATTTATTTGGAGAGGGAGCAAAAAGCCATCCATGGCTTATGAGAGTGGAGTATGCTCTGCATGTATTCTCCAGAATAAATGGCCACCCAAATATGTCACAACACAAAATTGTACAGAGGAAAAGACTTTGTAGCATATGTTTAATATACTTTCCCTGTCTGAGTTTCCTGACTCACCTTTCTGTGGCAGGCTGCTGCTCCCTTGAAGATCACCTCAGTTCTAGAGGGTCTTCTAACCTGAGGCACACTCCAGCAAAAAACCTGAAATACTCTTTGGTGTTAACATTGCCCTGTAGCATTCTGCTTTGTGTTGTGAGTTATTCCCTTTGGAGTCCAAGTACTGAGAGTTATTACATCTTTAAAGGCCTGCAGAGTTTGATGAAAAGTAATTCATTTGTTGCTCCAAACCTCTTCCTGGAATTCCATTAAAAAAAAAAAAAAAAAAAAGGCTTTTCAACTTAATTTTCTATCTATATTTGGAGCCGTTGGCTTGAATCCAGCCTATACCATAGACCCACAAGCTCTGCAAGAGCATATCTAGTTGGGGTAGCCAGTAGGCCTCTGCTGGGTGCAAGACTTTCCCACTCTGCAGAAGTGCTGTTTTATACAGTACACAGCAAGTCTGTTTTTCTGCTTTACTAGTAAGTTGTTCAATTGCAGTTTATGTTAATATAAGAGCTAATTAATGCTGTATTTTAACTATGCATAGTCTTTTCCAAGAACAAAAGGAACCAAAACCCAAATCAATCTCACTCCCCTGACTTTCTGCATTTCCTTGTTTATTAAGCTACAAAAGCCTGCTTGTTTCATACTGTAAAACTTCCAGGTTCATTAGCTGTAGTTTTGGGAGCCACTGAGACATCTCAAAGTTTTTCATCTACCTCTAAGGTCAAATGAGCTGTTTCAGTAGATGAAAGCCTGAGGCTCTTGTAAGGAAGGCCAAGGATTTCTTCCTGATGATTTTGCACAGACTGTCTGCTGCTAATGCCACCATCCTCCCAAGTCTTCTGGCTCTGGCACCAAGGCAGATGCTCTGCAGTGACAGGACAGGTGGGGTGAACATCACTGTGGTGTGACTTTTCATTGCAGAGGACTTCTTGGGGAAAAACTTGCATGGCAACAAAATTTATAATAATAGGTAAATGGGGTATGTTATGTGGTCCTTTATCTTCCAAAGTTTCAGCACTCCAGTATGATGTTGAAACCAATAGCCTTAATGGTCTTAGTTTAATGAGCTCTATCTTCCCACTGAGCCAGGTGGACTTTGACCTCTTCCCTTACTTTGCCATTGATAAGTACCTGATTTGTTCTGTGAGGGGCTTTTAATGGGCATCTTATGTCTTCCTTGGTGGGCAGGAGGAAAACCATAATGGGTGCCAAAGTCCTGCATCGTCCATAAGCATCATCTGGGAACAGTGGAAGACAGCTGGCCCACCAAAAGCTTGTAAAAGCTGCTGCTTAGTCAAAGCAGGGGAAAGCTAAAATCTACTTTAAACACCTCTTGCAGTTCTGAAATATCACTTCTCCTGTCTAAGTGCCTTTCCAACTGTGCCAGCCCTTTCCTTCTCATGTTTCCCTTCTCATCAATATGAATTTCACAGGATGGCTTTATCTGATCTATGGAACAGATTCACTTTTCCAATTTTTTTATTATTTTTTTTTTCCCACTAAATTACTTGGCAATGACTTTCCAGTCTTTTAAAAACTTGCTTGGAAAGGTGGAATTGTATGGATCTCCTAAGCCATCATTCTTCCTGAATTTAAGTAGCTCAGTTAATGGTTTAATCCAGTGAATTATATCTGCTAAGATCTCTGTTTACAATTCGAGTTAGGGGAGATCAAACAAATCCAGGTTAAATATGCCCCTTGTTCTGACAGAACCTCTCTGGCCCTTGACTAAACTACCATCAAAGGGAAGCGTAGTCCTTTGGGGTCTAAACCAGCCAGTTTTTCCAGTGAGTCTTATTGATTGAAGCTGTAGCAGCCCTATAGCTGCAGAGCTGATTTTTGCATTTGATTATATTGACAAAAATTTTGAATAAATCAAAGACAATGTAAGTACTTCGGTAAAACATGGTTGGCCTGCTTCCAGCCACTTTCCTGGGTTTCATTAGACCTGGGCAGGTGATTCCTCAAGAAATGGTGACTTCAGGTTATCCTTCAATGTTCTTCAGCTGTTGAATCTAATGACCTTTTTTAAAAGTGACAAATATGTCAGGGACTGAATCTTTTACTACATAAGAAATCACTGATCCATTAGTTCAGATATTGGAACTGGAAGTAACATGCAACTTTCTGCTTCTGACTTCCATTAAGTATGGCCAAATTGTATTAGATCATCTATAATTAGGCCAATTTTTCCTAATCTTTGTTGAAATGGGTTCAATCTGGTTTACAAATGAACACTGTTCATTTTTTTTCCATAGGCTGCAAGCTTTCCACTGTCCAGCAATACATGAATCAATTCAATAGTAAGCTAATGTATTGCACATGCTTCATATTTAGGTAGTTTTAGCCTTAAATGATTAGCTCCAGGCTTTCTGTTCTTCCCTCTGCATAGCATGTGTGTGGTGTAAGCATTTCTGTGTGGTAATGCAGCCATTAGAAGTTTTTGATGTCCTTGTGAACCTCTGAAGGAAGGTACTTAGGACCCAAGGACTGCTTAATGCACCCATGTTTAGGCTAATTGTTAGTACTCCACAGAAGCTACCCAGTACCTATGGCTTTTGTTACACCATGGCAGCTGAGTAAGCCGTACATTATCAGATTACAAAAGTCTACTTAACACTCGCATTTTTCCTACGGCAGATATTCCTTCTCATACCTAAATACACAGAACACTTGTCAGGTCACTTTAAGTGCTGAGTCCTTTCAGCAGTGACACAGATCTCTTCTGATACCACTCTTCAATCAGTCTTAATTACTAGTCAGGCTCTAATTTCAAGGTCTCCTTAGGTGTTGGTATTAGCTAATATTCAGTAAGTAAGGCAAAAGATAACGCTGTCAGTCTTGTTTGCCTTTCAAGTAAGTATCTCTCTTTTTCCTGCAGAACACAGTAGGGCTAAAACCTTCTTGTTTAGCTTGGGGCAAAACACACCCTGCAAAAGCTGAGAAATAGTCTAATTTTTTCAATGAAAGTCAGTGCCAGTCAAAGAAGCTCATACATACTTACAGTTAGGGTACATAAAAAATGTACAAATATTAGTAACCCCAGCTTATCGTGTACAAGATTATGAAAGGAAACCAAATTAAGGGAGGATATTCTCCAAGTCTTTGAAATAATGAAGGAATGGCAAATGCTGTTTCATTTTAATGTTCTGGAGTCACTGAAAATGAGGAAATTATTGTCACTTTCATTGGATAAGTCTCTGAGTTTTTAACACATTAATATTTATGCTGTTCAATTGTCTATGTTAAAAATAACCTCTCAGAAAGCTGTGCGAGTCCCTTTTCAGTTTATATATTTAAAACGTAAGTAGCCTGAAAGTAGCTAAATACCAGGGCTACATGCAACTTCATCAAAAGGCAGAAAGAAGGTGCTCAAGCACTGGATCTCCTCTTCATCCCAGGAAAGAGTTAACACAAAGAAATAAAATCAGATATGTGTAGCCTCCAGACGTCCATTAAAGTGCAGAATGCTGTTTTCTATCACAGATTATATGCCAGATGTTCAAACTATCTCTAATCATTGCAGATGTAATGGAGTAGAATGTTGCAGTTTGTGAGTTTACTGGCATTAATTCTGTATACTGCACAAGGGAAAAGATTTTAAATATATAATTATATCTCATTAATACTCAGGTTTTATTTCCTTTCAATGGAACAGGACTTATTAAAGCAACCATTTACCGCATGTTTTCTTTTAGTGTTTGGCCCCAGCATAATCCTGTGTGCATTGTACGTGTAAATATGTACTAACCTGAGTATATAGAAACATAGAGTACTGTATATAATTTTACTGGTACAAACCCCAGCTTTTTATATGCATGAGACATTGTTATAATATAAATTGAAAACAAAAAAGATCTTACTTATACAGTACTGTTCTAACCACATCTTATTTTTTATGGCAAAGAACTGTGTCTTTACATGCTATTTATTCAGTTATGCTAGAAGAAAATTGTGCATATATTGAAATGTGTTAGGCTACTTTCATGCCCTCTGACTGCTACGGTCTTGTCCCGGTACCAAAGGCAGATATTACAGTGGTGAGAGTGACTCACTGAAGAGATTACTTTCGTGTTATTCAGTATGCTGAATGCAGGAGAGCTGGTCCTGCCCTGCCTTCTCCCTTGCCCCCAGATGCACACTGTGGGAAGGGACACGCTTGCTTTTTCACACTTTCTTTCTTCTGTCCTCCTTTGTATCCTGTGGGGCTCTGCTCCCATCAAATGGTATCCACAGGGCACAGTGTTTCCTTTGTCCTCCGTCCGCTGCTGGAGCTTCCAAGCCAGTGCAGAGTTCAGCCACATCTGAGAGAGTCTCTTTACATTCTGTATCTATTGAAATCACTGCAAAAAGTGCTCATCATTTTCAATGGGCCATGGACTTTGCTGTGCTCTGAAAGACAGCCACAAAGTTGGGAGGATGAACTTAGCAGGGAAGTTCCTGCATTTGCTTTCAGATACAGAATCTCCATTATGATTTCCCTAGGAGCCATGACTCATTCAGATGATAATTTTTATCTTCCAGCTTTAACACATAGCCTCAACAACCTATGTCAAACATACCCCTTGTACCAAATGCAGAGTCCTTTATGGGAGCTGTTTCTGCTCCATTGTCACTGTACCCATCAGCTCTGCAAACACTGGCTTTCCATACCCAGATCCACAGAGAGAGCAGTAGTAATCATAATTCAGTTTCCTGCTGGAGAGACCAGGCCACTAGTGAAGCTAGAAGTGAGTTTCCCAAATCCCTGCTGAGGGCTGGTGGGACACCCCAGTGTCAGTGCTCAGGCACCTGCTCTTTTCCACCCCTGGTCTGCACCTGGTGTCTTGCTGTGACATTAAACATGTTTTGACTGCACCAAGGTGGTGGTTAAGGGAACTTGCTTGGACTCTATTTATGTGGAGACATTCTTCGCAAAAATTCAGACCAAAGATTTAGCTGAATAAACTTGGAAGCAGCTGCAAAATACTTTGTGACTAGATATGTTGGGGAGACTCAGTCTTGTGATGCAGTATGTAGGTAAAACGGGGACTGTTTTACTGTTCTCTACCCTGGATGTATGCACAGGCTTCAGGCAACTACTCTTGTCTTTTAAGGCTCTTCAGGCAGACCATACTGGGAGGACATGGGCATTGTGGCCAAGAACTGCAGGGAATATCTTAGGCATACATATGGCACACATACAATCATGTTACATCTCGCAGTTTGAGACAGCCAATAGAAAGAAACTTCAAATAACTTCCTTTCTCCCACAACTCATTAATCTAATTACTTTGCCTTTTCAAATATCAAATAACAATAATAAATTCTCAACTAGTTCCTTGAGAAGTAAGCAACTATTGTAAAGTATAATTTAGGCTTTGAAGCTGGCTGAGCACTGCACAGATGCAGAGGTTTGCTTTTGCGGCACTTGCTGCTGGGTGATGGCCCCTGTGCCAGTGTCCCAGATCATACCCATTGCTTTGACTTTGCAGGGATTATCTTGATCTCCAATAATGCAATGTCAGGCAAGGGCTGCTGGGTAAAGCTCAGGATTATTTAGAGAAACAGATATGCATGCAGGCAGTACACTTTTGCTGCTCATATTTTAACATGATTTGTGTTTGACATGCTTGATTAAAAAAAAACCTGGCAATTTGTTCCATGTAGTTGCATACAGGTACTCCTGCAAATATAGCAAGTGTCCAGCTGCACAAAAACTTAACAGGTTTTGGAAAGACATTGGGGTCCCCCAGAAAATTCACCTTGAAAGAGAACCATTTCAAACACTTGATAATGTAAGTTATATTAAGTGTGTATTTATATAGTGTATATATACTATATTAAAAATATCAGTACATGGGCCCCAGTATAAAATGAAGTTTCCCTACAAGATTATTTATTTCCACATTTTGTATGTTTTGAGATGCATTAAGGCAATTCTTTTACACTAAAGCCTATTTTTATTATTTTTTTTATGCTGTATGTATCATATCATATGCTGAAGCTAATGAAGTAATTAGCAGATAAAATGCCATCAGATCCTATCCACTGAATTAAATAAGTAATTAAAACAGTTACAGGTAGAAAATGTGACAACTTGAGCTCTATTCCATACGGTCCAGAGATGCAGAACATCAACTGAAATCTCTTTAGTGGTGCATAAGGATTAAGTCAATCAGGCAATTTGCTCCAAGAGTCAACAATAATGTCAAAAAAATAAGCCAACAAAAAACCAACACAAAACCTAGCTAGAAATCTCAAGAGCAAGGAGGTCAGGGATGTTCTCTTGGTGAAGACCTGCAATGTCTGATAAGAAGAGAGAGCAATTTTAAAATCAATGCAATATTTACTGGAATACTGAAAATCATTCCTACTTTATTTAAAGGGATGTTTCATGGGTATCCATAAATAAAGGATCCCTTCCTTACATGCCAGCCTTTCAGCAACAAGGCAAAGATGCGAGACAGCAAAAAAAGGCCTGACCATATCAGCACACAGTATGATAGACTGCCCCTCCAAATGACACTTTCATTATCAGTAAATTTATGTTCCTATTTCAGTCTGTAATAATGACCATTCACAGCAAAAGCATGGTGGCTGTTAATGGACAGGAGTGGGGATAAAAATTCATTAATTAATGTGGAATTGAAGCATTTCCTCCACACACTTTGAGCAGCCAAGTATTTCACAGCAGATCTTGGCACCCGAGTGCAGGTATAATAATTATACACAATTTTCAGTGATTAAAAGGTTGTAAAGTAATTTTAGATACATCTCAAAATTATTTATCTTATAAATGAGGATAGAGTGAATATGAACTGAATCATAACTACCACTGTTCAGAGCTGAGCCGAAGAGCTTGTAGGGGGAGATTCCTGCTCTTCAGCATTGATGTCTCAGCTGCACCTCCATGGTGGTTATCTACTCATAATTTTCTGTCTTTCATCTTCCAAAAAGGCAGGTGACTCTGAATAGTATGATTTGCAAATAGCTGTGACATCTTTTATAAAACAGCGATTTAGGCAGTGATATTCTGGTTCTAATGGTGTGTTGCCTGTGTTGATAACCAGCACATTAGTATCCACTGTTGAGGTAAGGATGGCAATCCTATGCATCCCTTTGTCATTCTCCCCATCAGACTGCATTTTATTCTACCATGGATTAATTTTCAGCTCCCATCTCTTATCCTGTCATTGAAAAAAAAAAACCAAAGTTGCCACATAAGCAGCCCAGCTGTCTGCCAGTCCCTGGGACCAATGCCTCCAACACATCTGCTGCTTAACCTGTCCAGAAAGCAGGATTCCTCTTTTCCGTGTCCCTGTGACTGAGGCAGTGAGATGCCAGTGTGGTTACCAATATGTGGTACAAATATATATTTAGGAATATTTCGGGGGGTTTTGGTTATGGAACTTTTATCTTTGTTCTGGATGATGTGATATCCAAATTTGTTCCTTAATCTATAGAGACACAATGAAAATAGGTCTTTCACTTTTCTTGGGCTCTGGTCTAAATTATTTCAGCATGGCACCAAGGGCTATGTTAGACATCAAAGGCATAATGGTTTCATTTCAGGGTTAACATTAGGAATTTATGGAAAAACTGAATGGACCCCAGTGGTAACCTGAAAGGAGGCGAGGGTCAAAACTTACTTGGGATTGGAAATGTCCTATCTACATCTGGTAGTCCTAAAGTTTCAGGAGCAGAGAGATGTCCGATCTGTTTTCTCACTTATATTTACTTAGCATTCAGGTGGGAGGGCAAACCAGATGATTCATCAATGAACTCAAGAAGCAAATGGACACTGTTAAGGGGGAAGGGAAAAGCATTTCATTTGGGATTAAGTATAAAAATAGGCAGTTCTAAAACATTTTCCAAAACAGGAATATGCAAACCCCTTGTATTTTAAATGCAAATGAAGCTGTTACTGTCAAGTATTCTACATGTGTCTAATAAAATCATCTAGCTTTGCCCTTTTTAGATTAAGCATGATTATACAAATGAGATCCAGCAAAATATATGATATGGATCAAAATGTAACAAGATGCTCATCGTCTTACATTCCTTCTGTATCATGTGTTCCACTGGGTGGAATTGTAATGTTTTCTGAAATGTCTCCTGGTGTGGCTGTGCCACTGGTAGTATGAAAGTAGTGGGGCCCATAAAGCTGCTATTCACTCAGGGAACTAGAACACTTATTTCTGGCACCTTAGTAGGGTCAACTCACTTCTAAGCCAAGCCAGATAGCAGTTGGATATGTTAAAAATATAAAGTGAGACTTAAGAGGAGGATGAAAACAATTATAAAATGTATTGCATTCAGCTGAGTAGTGTTTCTTCCCTAAGACCTGGAGATCACTGTGAATAGAAGGGGAGGTTGAATTTTGGAGGCATTCTATTGATCTCTCCATTAATCCACATACCTTAATGCAAAGCTACAGAAAGAAACCTTAGCCAGACTCTGCCAAAAGTTTCCTGGTGTGACGAGATACAGAGCTCCTGGCCAGAGCTCAAGGGAATAGTGTAAGGCTGAGATCTAATAGTAATTTCCATCAAATGCACATTTTAGTCTTTTTTCCTATTACTTCTAGAAATTAGAGACTGACTGATGATATTCAATGACTAATAACTGGTTATAACATTAGCTGTTTTTTTTTAAAGCATGTTTACCTGCCCAAGGGTTTTTTTAGAAGGTCTTCCAGGCTGATTTCCATTTGTAATAATGACAGAAACCACAAGAAGCGAGATGCAGGATTTACTCACTTGATAGTGGAAGGTATCTGTTCTGCAATTGCAAAGATACAAATTAAAAGGGCAACTGAGCTCCCCAAAATCATCTGTTCATGTCAACAAAGTGAATATTAATGAAAAACGAAATTGAGTTCTTCTTGTGGTTGATTTTCATTGCACTACCCAGGTATTAAGAATGGCCATAGAAATTGAATCTATCAGTCATTAAAATAACTTTGGTGTCTCGTCTGTAGCAGGCAAGTACCACTGCTGCCTGCAAAGGCACGAGGCTGTTACATGGAGTCTATTCGGACACTTTATCCCATGTAATGGAAAGGGAGGCAAACACATCCAACCTCATCTCTCCCCATAACATAATCCCATGCTGGTGAGGAAATGTGCTTGTTCCAGAAAGCACATGAGCACAGATCAGTCAATGCTGCTGTCCCAGCTGTTTCTGCATCCTATATCTTAACAATGGGTTTGTGCCCTGGGAGTAAATTGGATCACTTCATTCCTGAGACTGAAGTCTGATGCCTACACAAGGACTTAGGCACTTAAAAAGAGAATGTAGGCATATATGTAAAAAAATGGAGCTTTAAAAAACTCTTGTTCAGCTGCTGCCTGTCCTGGTTCAAGGGGACCAGGACAAAAATTGCCCACGGCCGTACAGACCTGAGATTGCCAGCAACCCCCCAGCTGTGGCTGTGACAGTGGGAGGAGCAGCTGGGCCTATGGGGAGGAGAGGCTGGGTCAGGTGACCCAAATGGACCAATCACACTGCTCCTGCCCATGGTGCTCAGTATAAAAAGGCTCCTCGGCTCAGTAAGCCTCTGGTCTTCCTGGTGGGAGAGCTGCCTGGCTTGGGGCCTGCTTGGTTGTCATTGCTCCCTTTGCTGCTGCTCCTGCATCCTGTTTTCTTGCTGGAGAAGAACATCATTCATCAAGAACAGGATGTTTTCTGTTTCCCCGAGGAGGACTGCCACACCAACCCAACATACTGCCTTCAGAAGGTGAGAATGTTGAGTATTTGGCTATAAGAACAATGTCTGGAGGAACAGGAGGTGATGCTTTCAACTTACTTTGGGTAGCTGATTGAGGTGATCCAAGGTATTCTATGAGTTGTGTCAGTGTGTTGAGCGGACAAAGCTGTTGGATGAAAGAAGGTGTTGGAGAGGGACTCTCAGGGCATTTTGAAGGAGCTGTGACCTTCCCTGCTGCTGGCCCTTCTGATGGTGAAGTGGAAGCTGCAGGAGAGGCTTCCACAGGACTGTGGGCAGTGTGGGACTCGCTGTCGGAACCCAGAAGTGGCGTGGCAGTGTCCCACTTTCCCCAGTGTCTGAGAAGGACAACTGAGCTGTCTAACTCAAGGATGAGGATTCACTGTAGGGATGTGGTACCTGAAGATTGTGTGGTTTTGTTCTGAGCATTATGGGTCCCCATCCCTTTGGGCATCTGGAGTTGTGAAAAGAATTAATTAGATGGTCTGGGGCAAATAGTAGTTGCCTTTAATTGGACTGTCCATGTTGCCAAAAGGCAACCTAATGGCAGGGTTAGGAACTCAGTCCTGAGCAGGTATAAAATAGGTAGGTATAAATTAAATTAATTTGTTAAACCTCTACAGAGAAAATGGGCATAGAACTGGCCAAAGGTTCAAGTATCTTTTGCCTGGAGGAAAAGGCTGTCACTGTCTTGGCCAACGAACCAGGCAGTGAAGCAACATTGACCGTAACTGTGACCTCCCCATGGAGCTACAGCTCTGCAGGTGGGAGCTGCAGTAGTAGGTATCCTCTGTGGACTGGCACAGAGGGAAACTTGCAGCTAATGTCTGCCAGTTGTCTGAAGAACACCCCTTTGTTTCAGTGTTGATTCTGCTCCCTCAGTTTGCTTGTTTTATTGTTGAGATATTACTTATGTCATAAAGAAACTGAGGTGGGGACTTCTATTAAAAGGATGAACTCAGAAATGTTCTGACTATTGTCCTTCATACTTTTTGCGTACCTGATTTTGTGTTTTTATGACTCATTTGCAGGCTGAGTGTTCTCTAGACAGCAAATTAACTTACACATGAAAATTTCCTTTTTCTGCTTTATTTTGTGCGTTGATGATACCAAACAAGAAAGCAATGGAATCAATAAAAAAAAAGAAAAAAAAAAAAAAGCTAGTAGCTATCAAGGTAAAATAGAGATGTTTGGGCAGATGCTTCATTCATACTGGTGTTAATCAGATTATAGATTGCCCTGCCTCCAAATGCACCCAGGACAAGTGCTCAGTTTGGATAGCTTGTGTGGAATTTCACCAGATGCTGAGTTATGTGGACCCAGTAGTGACTGAGAACCTTTTTCTCTGGCAAGGTCTGGCTGATCTTGCATTTAGCCCAAACTCTGAAACACTGAAGTTCTTCAGCATTAAGAACTTAAAGGGACACTTGGGCTCTTAAAATCCCATTTTCTCCCAGCTGTTTTTATAGATATGATCTGCAGTTGCCTTAACTGATGCACACTGAGCTAAAACCATTGTTTCTCTTTTTTGGCTTATTTATATGTAACAGTGTTCTGCTTATATGCAGTGTCACTGGTTTTCCCCTAGTTGTGTCTTGATCATATGACTGCTTAATTAAGCATGTGCTTAATTTTGTATAACTTACTTATTCAGGAAAGTTTCTCACTTGATTAAAATTAAGCATATGAATGTTGCATATCTAGGGTTCTAATTAGTTTTCTTGGCTGCTTGGGTTTTTTTATAAACCATGAAGGGAGCAAATAAAGACAAAAGAGAACTGTATCTGTAAAGGTAGTTTGGAGCTTAGCAATGCTGTCTGACATGGTTTTTATTTCACTGAGAATAAAAAAATTGAGTCGATGCTTCCTTTAAAACTCCTTAAGGATTTAAAAGTGTCAGGGCAGAACAAGGTAACTGCTTCAGACTTTACTTTAAGGATTTAGAGCCTGATTCAAAACCTATTGAAGTCAATGGAAATCATTTAATGGATTTCAGTGGGCTTTGGATTGGGCCCTCATAACAAACGAAAGCCTTAACTGTGTTAAGGAGTTAATGTCCTTAAAGCTGTTCCAGACTTGAAGTGTTTTAAGATCTTCAGTACGTTTTCAAGTTTTGTGGTGTAATTCAGCAGAACTGAACTGTAGCATTAAAAGTGCTCTTCTGTACTGGTAGCCCTTGCAGTAGCAAAGCCTGCAGGACAACTGTCAGGGCAGCTCTAACTCATTCATTTTGAAGAGTGAGATCCATGCACAGAAAAGCTGCTCCCTGGAGGGTCTAAGCCCCTGCTGAGCTGCATTGCCCACTGTTGGGCAGCTGCAACAGAGCAACATAAAGGGCATGGGTTTAAGATACTTTCATGGCCTCTGCTTGGGTAGGCAGGGTGGAAGGATGTGTTGGTGTGTGTGGCTGTGTGAAGGGGCATACGCACAGGTTGGCGGGGAAAAGGTGTCAAAAACCATTTTAATAAAAGCTTGTTCAGTTTACTGGCCACCTTCACAGGCTGTGACAAGTGGCTCCTCTGGGGACAGAGGGGCTGAGGCTCTGTGGGCTGGACACCATCACTGCAGCTCTTGTGATCTTTCCCTCCAGCTGCCCACAGGTCTGAGCACTGGTGTGGGGCAGCAGGCCCTGGGTGGGGAGCTGCACACTCCCTTTCCTTTGGTACAGACCCATGCAGGGACAGTGCAGGGAGATTTGATCTTGCTGGCTCTGCCATCCCACCACTGAAATTTTGCCATTAGAATTTTTCTTTCTTAATCTGATGTATCTGCCTCTAGTCACAAATTTAAAGATGTTTTGTGTTCTCACTGACCAAGACAGAATATAAGAGGAGCCTTTTATAGCCTTTGATTACATGCTATTTCTCCTAGCCTGGGTAATTGTTGAGGAGTGAGTCAGAAAGATGTTCTGATTAATTAGATATGGTATTTTAGGAAGCTTCAGACTGGTAAAGTGTGGACTAGAATCCATATTTCCCACTTATCTGCCTCAAATACTCTGACCCTATCCTGAACTTCACACTTGCTGTATGAGTGTTTGTTTATGCTGGAATTTGCTACAGGAGGCCTTATTAGCTGATGGTCAAGATTTTATTTTTAAATGGATCATTAACTTGTTACCTACTCAAGGATGGTGTTGATGCATCTTTGTGTAGGAATCCTTTCCTCCCATTACTGCACCTGCCCTGTGTGCTCATAACGTGAGCCTGCTTAGAGACTTTATGGATTTCCTTCTATTAGCAAGAAAATAATAATAATATTTTCTTTAAAAAGCATTAAAAAAATGAGGGAAGTAGCAGCAGTGGAAGTAGAAACACATTCTTTAATCATGGTAATGGAGCAGATGCTTCAATAGCAACAGCAGCAGGTCCAGTAAGTGCTGCATCTTCTTCTTTCATCCCCCTCTAACCAGAGCTGCTAGCAATGTGCCATCTTTCCTTCCCAGGATTTTGCTTCCAGTAGCATCTGCTGTGCCTCTTTCTCCTACATGCTGCAACATATGTAGCTGCATCACAAGAAGCAGCCAAGTCATACACTAAGGTAATTTCTACTAATGATTTGTACTTGCTTAGTGAGTAAAATCCCTATCTGTAGGCCGGATTCATCACAGCTGCTTTGTGCTACTAATGTGCACTGAGGAAGCACTACAAGAACAGACGGGTGATTACTGGATAGCCCAGGACTGACAGCAGAGCAGGAGTGCTTGGATTAAGGGAAATAACTTCAGTGAGGTTAGTAATAAGATCATGACTTCACATTTGTTGTAAGAGACAGTGGCTGCTAGTTTTTCATGTGATTCTTTTCTCTGTTCTCACTGGCTCCATTGACAGAATCAATTATCAGAAATTTTCAATACCATTTCCAGAAGCACATTTGCATACTTTAGAAAAATAAAAGGGTAGGAGAGGATAAACTCACCTTTGTGGGGCATTTGCAAACTGAACTGAATCTCAGAACATTACTCTTGTGTCCATCAGAACTTTGCCTGTAGAATAACCCAAATATTGGCTGTGGTGGAGCCTACATTTTGCCATCTCTTGGACTGGTATATTTTATTCCAAAGGCTAAAATCTCAACATTTGGTCTTGTGTTCATAGAAACATGGGTGGTTTTACCCAGCTTCTATTTGAAGGATGACAAATGTGGAAACAAAACACAGGTGCTGCATTCCCCACCTCCTGAGAGCCTTGTGTTGGTGTCCCTTGGTTTCAGGGGCAGCTGGAGGCTCTCAGGGAGCTCACAGGATCAGGCCCAACCAAAAATACAGTGTTTGAGCTAATATGCAAATTCTAGGTAGTGCAAACACCAACACAGTCAATTACACACAGCAAAAACATACACAACAGCCAGGAAGCCATATGATAGATATCATGTTGTGACTATGTTGTGGGACTTTCATCTTTATTGGCAAACATTTCAGGCAGCAGTTCAGATTTACATAGAATCACATATGTGCTTAAGAAAGCATTTTATCTCCCCCTTCCTTTACTGAGCTGCAGTTACTAATACCCTGCTACCACTAAGTAATTAAGATATTTCAGTGCCTTCAGATAATCACTTAAAATGTCAGTGTTTTTTTCCAAACCCCATCTAAATTTCTTGAATTTGTAAAATTGGGATAGAAATTTCAGGCAAATGGGCCATTCAACTTCAAAAGAAGCAGAAGCTGTCTTTTTTGTGGGGTTCTCTTGCTCTTTGTTCTCGCGGGAGCTCAAAGGAAAATGTGCAAAAGGAAAGATGATTGTATTGAGAGAAGTCATCCAGAAACAACCCTTTTATTTGCAAAGGTATTTAAAGCAATAGACTTATTCTCAGTGTGTTGTAATAAAAAGAATTGTGGTTTGATTTTTGCCATGTAGCAGGGTGGTTACTTGGATCACGTTTCTGAAGCCTTTTTTAATTGCTTCCTAATGATTCCTTAAAAATTACTTCTGTAAACATCCACAGCTCTTCTGAATTGGGATTTTTCAAAGGGACCAAAGGGAGTTTGGTGGTTATTGAAAATCAGGCTCTGAATGATAGTCCTAAACTCAATGAGTATTACATAATCTAGTAATAATTTACTATTAAGCAGATTAATATATTTTAAAATATTGCTTGCATTGTCCATTAAATACCATAAATTCTTAGTACTAGCTGATTTTTCAGTTTTTCCTCCATGGTTCAGTTTGGTCTTTTTAAATGAAAACATGTATGAACACTCATTAAGATACTCAGCACCTAATGAGTTTGGGGAAGGCCAGCAATACAACTGTTGTACAGAGATTTTTATCAGAAAAGGTTCCCCAAATACCACATATATTCTTAGAAAATTTCCATAAGCTTCTTTCCAAATGAACAGTATTTAAGTATTTTTACAAGGAGCAATCAAAGCATGTAGCACTTGAATTTGTTACATTAAAGCTCCCTGATTGTGCAATAATAAAAGATGAATGTGGATTTATATTGTATGCAAATTGATTAATCTTTTCATAGCTTTGCTCAATAAAAAACACTGGGTAGAATCACAATGGTTATCTACTAGTACTGAAAGGCAAACAGAAGAGATCATATAACATCCTGTGCTGGCATAATGTGTACAACAATTTTTCATCTCAATTTTAATACATGTGCAGTATCTGTAGCAGTTGTAAAAAATACTGAAGAACAGCAGTTGCAAGGCATGGGTTGGGAACTGTGGTGGCAGTGCTGCTGAAGAACCTGCTCTGAGATGCGGCAGTGCTGCTGAAGAACCTGCTCTGAGATGCTATTTTGCAGAGCTTTTGCAGAAGCAGCTGTTAGGGAATGCAGGAGTGTCAGCATGTTTTGTGATAGCACATCTTGGAGGGTGATGAGACCATTCCTAGGGTGACATTTGGGGCGAGTATATAAGACATCTAGTCCTATAGGTTCAAGACAATATGATCTCTACTGTTGACACATCTGCAATTGTGAAGAAAAGACGTTTCAAATACAGAACTCAGCCTGGTGGAAGTGTAAGCTTCTTAGGCAGAGAAAGAGTGATCATGCCAAAATGTGCATATTTTAATAGCAAGGATCATTAGCAGCGAATGTTCTTAGCAAAATGGTTTGTTGCAAATAGAGGGCGCTGGGGCTCCTCAGGTGTCCTCAAATGTGAATTAGGTTGTTTGCAGACTTTTCTGGTTCACTGTACTGATCAGAGCGCAGTGGATCCAGAGAGGAAGGTAGCATTTCTTTATATTATTAAGATGTATTAGCTGGGAGACATAGACTAGGATTAAAACAGAGGCTCAGTTAAGTGATTTTGGTTGGCCAACTCCCGGTTCAGTAAGTCACTTGACTGTGTTTGAACATTTGTCCAAATAGGATGCAAGTGTTTATACCCATCAGCCATTGTGTGAGTTCAGCCTGTGTTTCATAGACCTCATTTCAGTTACAGTGTGAATTCCTGCAGCAGCAGCTATCACTTTCTGATGTGTTTCCACCTTGCACAGAGGTGGCTTGCTCTGTCTGGGCATCCTGGTGCTGCTGCAATACAAAGCTGTACAATAATCCTCTAGCAGTAGCTGCTTCTGATAATGCAGAATATGCTGGGATATATATGAAATAAGTTTGAGATAGGCAAGAAGGGACTGTCTGAAGAAGGCACCCTGGCATTTTCCTCCTACCTCTCTTTTTCAAGACCTTTGTTTCAAAGGTATGTCTTCTGTCCTCTTCTTCACGGTTACAAAGGTATGCCTAAGATGCAGTTAAATGGCTAAAAGGCAAGGTGCAACCAGACCTAATGCTGATTAGAGTCTCAAACATCACCTACTCCTCTATTTCTCTAATTTCTCTATTTAAAATAAAATGAAACTTCGAAGTTCAGACATCTTCAAAGCCTTAGCAATGTCTCATTCTTAACCTGTCCATGTTTCCTACATAGAAGGTGAAGCTGAAATATCTATTTTGATAAATTTTGGAGCTGATGACTTTGTGCCTTAAACCCTGGAGCATATCTGTCCTTTGGCACTGAGCTGGCTTGGTGAGAGCCACCAGAACCCATTCACCTCCTAATAGCAGATTTGTGTAAGAGTAGTTGGGTGTTCTTATACTGGAGCTGGTTCATGTCAGACTATTTCAAAATGTGAATAGCAGATATGTGATTGCGCATGTGCTTAGCCATGTAAACACCTGACTGGAGTGAAGGCAACACCCTAGCAGGCCATGGAAAATAAGAAGCCTGATTTCCACCAGTTAATTACTAATTTGATTATGTACAGAAAGTTTTTTGTAAGATCTGCATCTGTTTTCTTATTTAGAAGTAGCAAATTCATATCCATTCACACAGCACAATGCTTTTTTTGTCTTAAAATAAATAACTCAGCAAAATATCAGCATTACAAAGTGATATTATTTTTCCTTTGAAGGTTCACTTTACACAGCATGTCATACTAGAGACAGTGCTGCTTTCAGATGATATTTTTTATTCCACAGTTTTCATTCCATTTTGGCTAAAGTTAATGGAACTCCATGTTAATACCTCTGTTGCTGGCCTTTTTGTATTTCATCTGTCAGTCTGTTTACTCTTCCAGTGAGTGACAACAGAGGACATGATAGAGGTATTTTCAGTAACGAATGGTCTAGAGGAAACTACCTGCACACTGCCTTCCACCCTTCAACAAAGCACAAGATCACAGACTTACGTGCATTAGCTCAAGCAAGGGTTAAACTTGCCAGTCCTTTGCACATCTTGTGGGCAGCATTTGGCCACTGGATCTCATGAGGAAAAGGCCCAACCTGAACATCTGTCTTACCTGTAAACTGGTATAGAGTAGGCCCCTCAAAGGCACAGCATAGCACTGCCACGGTTTGCTGTGGTTTGTGTTAGAGCTGGGAAGCACAGGAGCCTGCAGAACAACAGGGCAGCACCAGCCCATTTACATTAATCACTTCACAGGAAAATACATCTTACTGCTACAAGACAAATTCACCTTCTGCAAACCCTTCATGTTTGACAGGAAAAGTGCGCTTCTCTTTAGGATTCTAAACAATGAGTTGAGAAGCCTTTATAATTAACACTTTATTAAAAGATCCTAGATAAGGAGGAGAGCCATTGTCAGACTGCATGCCGAGTCCTTGGTAGGCACCCAGCTGCATGTCCTCAGACAAATCTTAAAGCTGGAAAAGACCCATTTAACCCATTGATTCCCTGTTTGATGTCTTTGTGCTTTAGTGCACCTGTGTTTCTTTAATAGCACTACAAGCAGATCTTTTGTAGTTCTAGTCCTAGTTCTACATGTGGTTCACCTGTGGGAGGAGTGGGAGCCTGGGCTGTCTTTTGAGTGGAAAGTAATACTAGGGATGTTTTGATTTGCTGGTAACAGCAATTGATTTTAAATAATCTTGGTCTCATGAATGACCTCTAAAGCACTATTTATAGGAAATGTTTTAAAAATGAAGTGTTTGTATTTTTCATGTAATTCTAAAAACTACTTCTAGGTCAGTTAAACAGAGAACTGAATAAAAAAGAGCTTATCCAAGTTTCTGAACCTGGGAAAACTATGTATGTAAAGAAGCAGATACAAAACAACACTGTCATATGGATCTCACTTGTGTTTTGGATAGTTTTCCTCATCTGAGATGTACAAAAGATAAGAGGTCACAGAAGGTTCCGTGTCTGGAAGGTTCCCCCTTGCTGTCGCATCGCTATGTGATAGCAATGATAGTCATCTTAAAGAACTGGCTTCTGCAGCAAATAAACATATTTACATTCTGAGAGCTGAAGCCACCACATCAAAGACCCAGTTGAGGTCAGGTGCCTGTTCATTTCAGAAAGGTATACTGGATGCTGTCACTGAGGCTGTGAACACTTTACATCTATAAAACATCAGTTATGAAAGCTCAGAGTATAAAGCTTTCAATTTAAAGGCTAGTAGCTCATTCCTCACTTTCTGATCACCTCCCTCCCCCCACAGGCACACTCACACTCATTCTTCTTGGAGTCAATCAACCCCAAGCCGAAGAAGCAGGGCTTCTGCTCTGCTTTTCAGCTTGGCTGGCCAAAGCTGGGTACCTTTGGGTCAAGACTAAAGATTTTTCCCTCATTAAAAAGATTCACCAGGCCACCCCTCTCCTCTGCAAAGCCCCATCCAGGATAAATGCAGTAACCACCTGAAATAATACTGATGCTGTAACTTTCAGAAGAAGATCAAGAAAAAGCAAATTTTGAGGTGGATTGCTCTAAAGTAAGGTTAAATTAAGAACTATCAAAAGGCTAATGAGCTCGGAGGGCTGGGGTAATGCCTAAAAGATACGACATTCCTATGCATTATTGAATACCATGCATGTTTGCTCATCTGTTTGAAAGAGTAAGAGCCATGCAACACAGAACTTCTGCCATCAGTTGTAAAATTCCTGGAAATGCAAAGAAAAAAAAAGAAAAAGCTTCTAAATGAAGCAAAACATAGGAAGTTATTTCTTTTTGCTAAGTCACTGCTTTCTGTGGCTTTTTGATCCATTTCTGAAAGGACTGGCAGTTCAGTTGGTAATTAAATAGTCTCTGGAGGAACACAGGCCTTCTGGAGTGTTTCGAACAGCCTCTCTGTTTTCACCTCTTCTTGGGATTTCTTTGAAGAACCAAAGTCAAAGATGTACTTTCAAAACATGTCTCAACTTCGTGAGTTGCAGACAGAAAGATCTAGATGAATTTCATTGCACAGTGGGTACTTCGTGCTATATAGTGCTCAGATGTGTGCAAATGTTACTGAATGTCTTAGGTTTTGGATGATTTTGTTGACTCCATTTGGGAGCTCAGGACAGCATCTGAGTTCTAACTAGACAACTTCTGGGTCAGTATTTTTTCCAGTTCTTAATGAAAAGGAGGGGAAAGTATACTGTATTTTACCTGTTGCTGTGTAAACATGTGAAATCTGAACTGTACTTTCAGGGCATGGAGTTGTTGCTTGCAATATATTTCAGAAAAGAAACTTTATAGTTTGCAACGTTTTTTTCAGTTTAACAGGGACAGTATATAACCTTATCTGCTTAAACAAATTTAATTGATTTTTTTTACTTTGAGACACTGCAGTCATTTAGGATTGAATTCTCAGAAGGTCTAGGCATTAGTCTGTTGCTGCTCCCTGTGAGCTTTGGGATGAACTCATTTACTTCAGTGGTGGCAGAGTTGCAATGCTGCACATTTTTGGACTCCTAACATTTATGTGCTCTTAGATTTGGAATATGAGTGGGCTGGTGAATTTCCAGAATCCACACAAAGTAATTTCTCAGCCAGATCACAAAGCCCTGCAGGTACCACTCAGACCCGGTGAAATTCCCTTTTGCTTATTCTACTCTGCTGGGCTGAATGAAGCTCTGCAGAGTCCCCATGAGCTATTTAGGGAAGACCTTTGGGAAAGCAGAGGTGGGAATGTGTTCATTCTAGGCATAACGGGAATTTCACTGGTAACTGAGACTTGTTGTTTCTAAGTGTTCTGAATGTGGCCACAGCTGTGTACTGTCATCTATTCAGCAAGTGGATACAAATGACCTGGAAGCACATCCATGTTTTGCAAAGAGTTTTGAGTGTTCTGAAAAGACTCATTAGGAACATTCCCATTTATAAACCCCCATCTACTGCACTGATTTAATTGTACTTGCAGATTTAGTAGTACTTGCAAATAATTAAACAAATCCACAAAATGTTTGCATTACATTAATTTACTTCACTTGGCCCTGCAATACTAGAACCATAATTACTTACATATTTCCCTTTACTATTTTCTAACCTCTCTTTGTAAATTGTCAATAAGCTTTCTGGAGACAGTTGGATTAAAAAAAAATACTGAGCATGTGTCTGATTAATATTTTAAGACCACAAGGATCAAATCTAAAAATGTCGTTCTCTTTAATTTTTTTTGTAGCATGTTCAAATTAACTGATAAAGCTGTACAGTGTGTGTTCAGAAGCCCTTTTTTAATAATTGATTGATAGGAGTCTTTATACTTAAATACAGCCACCTATACACTAAGTACAAAGCAAGCGGGCAGATTTCAGTTTGGTCTGGTGGGGTGGTCATGGAACGAGCAGAAGGTGTGCTTGATACCTCAGATGTACAATGAATGGTCATCTCAGGCCAAGGTCCTTCACACACTGTCACAGGCAGTGGCACGGGGACACCCAGCAGCCCCAGAGCAACATCCCTCCCAGCCAGACTGGCATTCATGGTGGGGTCTGTAAGTGCAGCTCATCCAGCCTCCACTGGCAACAGAGGTGGAGTTGGTGTCAAGCACATCCCCTCCCTCTACTGCAGCTGCCAAAATAGGCTCTTGTTTCTGATTTACATACTTTACTGAGTTATTAGGAGGGAAAGAAAAACATAATGTTGCTTTTGCACTCTAAGATTCAACAGGTGCAAGGCTCCCTGTGTTAGCAACGGGGCAGTTTCCCCCTTTTCTCTGAAGGGCTAGACATCAGTCGTGACGTATGGGAACTCCCTAACTCCCCTGAGATTTATGGTCAGGGTTGGTAACTTGTGGTCCAACCCTCTGAACAGGGACAACGTCACCTCAGTGTTTGAAGGTATCATGCTTTTTCACTTTGTTTCTAAAAAGAGGTCTAAGTCCCACTTTTCAGAGAAGTGTCTACACCTATGCCCCTGCTGATGTTAATTTGTGGTACTGTAGTGTCTTACCTAAGGATTAGCAGCAAAATTTCATCTGCTTTTGTTTATTAGAGTTGTGCAATGTCTTCCTGCAGCCATAGGATCCCACAGAAGGCTTGGGAAGAACATACCCCTTCAGTGACCAACTTCTGAGAACAACCTAATTGCTGTAGGACCAATATTTCACTTGAAGTAACTGGTGGGTTCTTGCTTCCCCAAGACCTTGTTCCTCAATGTTATGCACTAGTAAGGAGCTGTCACGTTCCACCCCAGAAGAGAGTGCATTTCAGTGATGGGTCAAGTAATTCTTTCTGCTTCATTGATATAATGGGGTGTCATTAATCTTTGTAAAGTCTTTGGAGGTTGTCACAGGGAGATGGTGTCCAAGTGACAAATATTAAATTAATTAGGACTAGTAAAATTCCATTTGAAAAAAGCAAAGCAAAACAAAGTAAACAAACAAAAAAAAACCACCCACAAAAAAAAAGTGCCACCAAAAAGAGCCAACAAACCCCCTAAAACCGTCAAAAAACCAAATTGCCTCTGTAATAGCTATTTATTGGGTTTGTGAGGGGATGAGAGAGCAGGATCTTGTCAGAGAACACAGTGATGATCTGGAACGTAAAACTACCCTTTGCTGATAAACTTTTACTGCCATCAGTTGAGGAACAGTTCATTCTCTGTACTAAATTCAAACCCATAATCCCTTAGGGAAGAGGCTAGTGCATTAAGGGCAGTGCATCCATCAAATGTACCACCCAGTCCCCTCAAGCTTTTTTCTTTTTGGAACAGCGAGATTTATGGGATTTCTTCCACTTAGTACCTTACATGAAAAAAACAGTGTCAAAAAAAAAAAAAAAAAAGACACAAAGTTGCCAAGTTTGGCCATCAGCCCTTCCAGCTGTTTTGGCTTTTAACACAACCATGAACGAAAGCATCCAGAAAGAGCACTTCTAACTTTCTCCTGGTTAGGCTGCTCCTGAAGTCTTTCCCATGGCAAAATCAGCACTGGAGCTCAGAGCAGCCTTACATGGGGGAGAACACTAACATTTGCTTGAGAATTTGTAGGGAGTATTTGAAAGTATCCTGATAACATTGCTAGCGGAGGGACAGCTGCTAGAAAGGACACGGTACTAGTAAATCTCCACTTGTTATTTGGCCCCTTAAGTTGCTGCAGGCATCTTGAGTCTTGGAGGGATGATGGGCAATGTTAGCTCAAGAGACCTAAGGAGGCTTCAAAAGAGATTTAAATGCCACCCCCAGCAATTCTTCTCATTGTAGAGTTAAGGGAAAGCTACAATTATTGAAAGTACAGAGATGGATTTTTTTTTCACAAAAGTATCTTTGGACATTTCTCTTGACATTTTTTTTTTGTGTGGCTCTGAAATTTCATTTCACATATCTTAAGGGAAATCTTTGATTGTCCAATCAGAATAGAAAAATAAAAGCATGCCTTGTGTTTAACGTGATCAGCCAGCAGAGCATCAGGCAGTAACGCCTTCATTATCGCAATCTGAGTACTTCCTGAATAATTCAGGAGTGCCAAACAGAAGACTTGTTGCTTGGATGTGCTAATGGATATATCAAGGGAATTAATTAACAGTCCATTATATCAATTTCAGATTTGGACATTGATTATGAGGCTAAAAGGAAAGTCTACATTCTTTACTATACATAATTCCTTACTTCTGAGTGCTGTAACTCAGCTTAATAATTCCAGTCTAAAGGGTAAAAGGAAATATAAATTCAGATTATTTTTCACTCTTTGTCCCTCCTGTTCAAAGTGCTTAAGATAAATAAGATAAAAGGTGTGGCAGAAATATACACATACATCTTATAACTATGTTGACACAGACTTTGCTAGTTTGTGCTTTCTAATAATACCTTTTGGAAAAAAAATTCAATTCAGGGAATAATAAAAATACAATATGGACACATATATGCATATTTTCAAGTTTATTTCTGAACTGGAGAAAAAAATCATAATTCGGTATTTGATATTTTAATATATCAGGTTTTTAAAAGGAAAGTTTTTTATTTTTTTTTTTAGTACTCCACAAATAGCAAAGTTTATTTAGAAGTGTTTTGTTAAACTCCACATGTGCTTAAAAATAAAATGTTTTCTGATCTTTGGTGTTAGAAGAAAGCATTTCATTGAGATCAGTTTTTGCATGATTTGGCACGAGTTGTCTAGACTGGTTTATGAAAAATGACAGCTAGTAGGAATGTAATTAAAAATGTATTTTGCTGAAAGCAAAAGTATTTTTGGAATCTATAACAACCATCTTTAATTTGCCAACCATTTTTACAATTATTTTATATTAACTGGAGGATTTTTATTCTAGAAAATATGTATATTGATAGCTGAGCATTTGATAGCTTTTCTAGTTTGATCTCTCAAACTCTTCTCTGGCAACAAAATGGCAAGAGCTGAAAAACTGATCAAATAGTAGATTCAAATCTCTGTGGCATCCTTTATGCATTATTACAATTGACAGTAGATGGTGTGAGAACTCTCTTCCATCGATACAATGTTCCTGTATTTTGGCTGGAGTTGAAGGAAGCATTACTTTATTTAGAACTAATATATTTTTCTGGTGTGAAAGTAGTAAAGCAGTGATCCCTAAAGCAGTGATCCCAGATGGAAAAAAAAAAAAGCCCAACAAACTCAACAATGCAAAATCTGATAAACAGGTAATTCATAATCTGGACTCAAAGTCATGTATTACAATATAGGTTCTCCTCCGATAATGAAGAGGCTAAGTCTTATTGTCAGTGCTGTAGAGCCCTTGGTTATTACCTAGGCCTCTGCACTTCATGGAATCACTGTCCTTCTGCAACCTAGAGCAGCCAAAATCTTGCTGTTAGTTATTTTGAATAATTTTGGGGTGTGAGCAAGAGCAGGGTATGCCCCTGAACTGTGAGGTCAATGAATTAGAATCCAGTATGGAAATGTCTCAGCATAACCTAAGACTGGGCCTGCTCCTTAGTTTTGTTTTCAAATGTCCACAAATTGCATAGAAAGCTTTAGTCTCAAGAGGCTCCCATCTGCTTTTGCAGGTGGCAGTAGGTGAGCGTGGGACCTTGGGATGGGCAGGTGAGCCAAGCCCAGTCCCTTCCCCAGAACGGCAAAAGTCATTCATTTCCATGAGTTTATTACGTTGGTGTAAATTTATCATTCTCAGGTTACGTGTCTTATCCAATGTTTTAGAACAGAGAAATCAAATCTGAATGACAGCAGTGAATGCGTCATCATTTATTTTAAAGCTGGAGATTAAGTTAAAGTATTTATGACAATAACTGAGGGCTGAAAACATGCTTGACAGGCCATTGATCTGTACCTGTCATTCAATGCTCCCTGCTATTGTTGGTGAGTGCTTTATTTATCACACTGTCATTCTCCTATTGAGTATCTATTCTGCACTGGTCTGTGGTTAGAAGTCCAGAACCAGCTCTCTTATGAAGAAATTCAAGTATCATTTCACCATGATGGGTACTCCTAAAAGCTACAGAATAAGTAACTCTGTACACTGTTTTCTAGGCTGTGTTCCAGTTCTGAACAATGTTGAAAACTCCCTAAACTTCTATGTTCAGATATAAGGAATTATAGTTAGTGTACAGCTTTAGGTGAAACAGGTGCATTGATCTCCTTCAGGCATATGAAATCCTGGTTAGGATACCTGCAATAAACTCCTATAAAGTGCTTTGAAATCCTCAGTGCAAATGTCTCACTGATGGATTGGCCAAGTGCATGGTAACTGCCCAGCTGTGCAAGAAAGGTTTTACCATCAAACATTCAGCAGGGCTATTGCTGTGCACGAGTCCATTCGTGCACAGGACTATAGTGAGCTGGCTTGCAATTTGTGTCAGCAAAGGTAATTTGAAAAAAAAAAACCAACAAACAGCACAACTTTAAAAGTTTAAAATAGTATGCCTACCTCTGACACGTCATACTGAATATTAGAGCTCTTTCTTTTCTTGCTCCTCCTCAGTTAACTAGCCACCTCTTCCCTGTCATGTAGCATCCCACCCTATGCAAGTGTCACAGACCTTCAAGTCTCCTCACCTCGTGATTCTGCCTGTCCTACCTCATAGGTTTTCATTGCTACGTTATCTCAGAGGAAAATTTCTCCTTAATTGATATGCATAGTCAGACATAGTTAATCCATGCTTATCTTATCCATATGTCTGACTATCCCAGAGATTTAAAGAATACCAATAATCAGTTTTATAAGGGACAACAGACAACTGCTAAACTTTTTGCAAGGGTTTGGGGCTTAGATAAACTTCTAAATGCAGCTCACAGTTTATGCCTGTGATGGGACCCCAAACTCTGATGTTAGTGGCTTTGTGCAGACTTTGAGAGATCAATGAAATGATTGCAGGTTTGTATGTGTTAACTGTCAGATCAAGTCCTCAATATTCATGATCTTTCCTGTGGCATTAACTAAATATGTATAATAATTTATGTTGTCATTTAAAAGAGACTTTCCAGGCAGCACTGTTTCGCTTGCTAAATCTTGCAAAGCACACCTTGAACTGCATTTTAATATGAATAGATAACAAATGTAGATCACAGGAAAAACAGTGTATAATGGGAGAAGAACCAACCAAAAAAAGTCCTACATTTTACATCAGCTGAAGTTTGTGAATGATTTTCCAGTGCAAAGCATATTGTACTAATCCAGTTTTGTGTGAAATGTTCTTAGGATAAGCTCCTATCAACTGACCCACCAGTTGTGTATGATACATATAGAGAGGATATTAGTTATGGATTACAGTCATCTTTTTACAAAGCATTTTAAGTCCTACCAATTGCAAGACAATGATTATTGTTCTTTATTGCCCTCTCTGACTAAGTCTGCCTCTGGATGAGTAAATGCCCCTCTTGGAGTTACAGTTGTACAGTCCAGTGACAAAGTGCAGGTTGTGGGGCAGGTGTCCTCAGCAGTGGTGGGACTGCAGATCTCACCAAGGGCAGCAGAAAACACTCCTGTGCAGTAGATCTCTTACCGTATGGATTAAAGTCATTTGTCACAGCTGGGATTTGCGTCTAATGCTGGAAGCAGTTGAAATGCAGTCACTCAGAAGCAGTTTAGTTTGTGTTAACTCTCCTGGTGGGGGTGAAACCAGAGGGTACCAGCCTGTTACAGGTCCAGCTAGAGAGCCACCCTGCTTTCACCCCCACTGCTGGATAGTGTGGCTTGAAAACCCAGCTGTTGCACAGGAGAGGTGGCAAGGGAAGGTGCCACCTTTACCTCCCACAACAGCCAGGGTTGAGCACAGAGTCAGTATGCTGGTGGTGCTGGGGCTTCTCTGGGGGCTGCAGGGGCTCCAGTTGCTGTGGAGCTGTGGGTAAGAATCAGGTGTAGACAAACTGGTGCTCCTCTACCATCCCAAACCTTTGCATTTCCTATTTCCCTATTCCAGCTTCTCCCTGCCTTCCTCTCCTGCCTTATTGGAGTCATTAATGAGGGTGTGAGCCATCCCCTTACTAGACAGCTGTACATTTTGGGCTTGATGACCCTGATCCTCCTCATGCTCAGCCTATCTCCTTTCAATTGTTTCATCAGCTGCGTGACTGCTGGCTCACACCTGACAAGTGACAAGTCTCAGGCTCCTGCTGACTAGATAATCAAAGTCTTGTCAGAGCTGTCAATACCCTGCAGATAGGAGAGGACAAAGAGAGGAAAGGTTTCTACAGAAACCACTGCCTTCAAAAAATACTGTCGATTCTTCTTACAGAAATCACCTGTTTGTTTCCAAACATTATTTATTACTGAAAATACGGTCTCTGCAGAACAAGTGTGTAAGCGGAATAATGACAGCAGCTTTTAATGACATAGCCCTCCAAATCTGCCGGCCCCAACATGTTGTTGGGAGTTGTTTTGAATCCCTGACTAAAGGGAAAATACTAATATTCAGCAGTCATTTAACCTTCCTGAAGAATTTAAGGGGGATCATTTCAAACACAACCATAATTATTGTTTGATAAAAACCACATTTTTTAAAAGCAAATGCACAAGTATGTTCTAGTCTAATATTGCAGACCAAGGTTATTTATGATCTCTTCCAATTTTGGAACATTTTCAAATGCAGATTTGATTTAAAATGTTAATTAAAGCACAGGGCCAATTTTTTCCCTTATTTACAGAACTCTAAATCTGCAATCTACTGAAGTTGATGAATTTCATCTGGGTTTCTCTAACACAAGGAAGTGTCATTTCTGACACACAGTTACTTGGATTTTCTAACATATTTACAGTCAAAGTATGTGTTAATGTTTTGAGACTTTGGTACAGACAGATGTTCTGAATGTGATGGATTCAAGAGATTTTTTTAATACTTGGTGTATTAAAAAATAAATGACCTCTGATTTGAAAGATAGCTATGTCTGGAGGATAAAATTACATTGGTTTTCACAGCTGAAAGTCCTTTAAAATAATATCGGAGGTGAAGTTTCTGAAGACGTAGTGACTATTTAATGTCTACCATTTACTGTAACACCAGAAATAAAGTGGTGGGTCTGGCCTGCTGCTGAGAGAAAGACATATGGCATTTCTTGCCTCAGAAAAAGAGGACTTTAAGCAGAGATTTCATCAGCACTTTTCATGTGCTTGCCTTCAGTGCCACTTCCAGATAACTCATGTTTTGAAAGCAGTGCCTCAGCGCAGTCACTCCCCAAACCCTGTGTGCAGCTCAGCCCTATTTTATCCTCTATTTTTATTCCTGTTTCTTTTTATTAGGAATGGCTTTGTTAGACATAAGCCACTATCTGGGCTGTGTTCAGCTGTCAAGTGCGAGCTGTCTTTTGCTGTTTGTATCAGCAGTCAGCATTAGACAGCAGAAGGTGGCAGAAAGACCTGGAAGTTAAAACTTGTTAGATCCCTGGTGTGTTGCTACCAGCACGTGGGCTTGCTGGTGAGGCTGGGTGCATAATGCTGTGACCTGAGGTGGGCAGGCAGCCAAGGATACCTTGCCAGCAGCTCCCTGGTCGGCTCCTGTGCCACCCTCAGGTTGCTGCACTGGGGGGATGAGGAAGGCGAGTGTAATGCTGATACCCTGGGAACACACGCCCAGGGGATTGCCAGCCTGCTGACAGACCAGATTGTTGGGGTTTTTTTAGGAGAGAGGGCTGCTGAGAGACACTGTAGTTATTGTAGTGTTTGCTCCTGCTCCACTTGGTGTGGAGCCACTGTTTTTGTCTGAGCCCAAGTGCTGGAGGCAGGAGAGCGCTCTGGATGGTTGTCCTGGGACCAGCTCCTGCTGGTTCAAATACATTGTAGTGGAGAACAGCAGGATCCATCCTGAAACTTGACCTGTTGTGGGCACCTCTGATGTGATGGAGGAGGAGCAGGACCTGAGAGGCCCTGGAACACTGTCCTGGGCACTGCCCAGCCTTGCCATACAGCTGCTGACTCCTCTTGGCAGCAGCCACTGCCGACAGAGCTCAGAGGAAGTTTTCAGAGAGAAAGTTTTTTTCCACCAGAAAATGCCGATTCGTCAAAAGCAAACATTTCACGAAAACATCTGGCTTTCAATGAATCTTCCCAGAGAACCTAGCCTGCTAAGCAGATTTTCATTGTAAATCTGTCTGGTTTCCTGCCAGGTCACCTGCGTGGCTCCGTGGCTGCCTGCCAGCACTTGCAGCTCAAAGGTAGCCACACCAGAAATCCTGCCCCGCATCACAGACCTTGGCTTTCTGGATTTACATCTGTGGAGGAAGATTTTGTCCCCAAACACAAGGAGACTTCCCAAACAGACCCCCAGGCTTCCAGCAGGCATGTCTCTGGGCAGCTCTGATGGATTTCCATTCTGTGAAAAGTTTAGGGAAAAGAAAGGGTGGGGGGGTGGAGGGGTGGTTCTGAATCTGAATGGAAACTGATTTAAAAATGCTAACATTTTCTGCAGACCACAAATTCTGAATTTTGTCAGTTCCCAAATGTGAATATATAGAAACAAGCTAGTGAGGTTTGGAGGTAAGATGTGAGATACAGGAAACATATTGGTGCTTCCGGGTTAAATGCATGTAGGCATATCAAATGGAAACAATCCTATTTGTGTGATGTATGTATATTTATCAACAAAGGAAGTATAAGCTATATTACTGGATTTAAACTTTTATTTCATTAATGTTATTTAAACTAAATAAAAGTTATTTTATGTGCCAGATTGTAGCAAATACTTATTTTCTTCAAAATTCCTAAACCTCAATAAGTATCTTTTAAGTAATCTAATTTTTGTTTAGTTAGCATATAATGCATGTCTTGTTAAATCCTGATTAAATACATAATTAGGTGTATTTAAAGTACTTAATCTAAAGTTATCAGTGCTTATTTAGACAATAGTTTTCTTATTAAGGGTTAGTTTATTTGTTAATCAAATGTCACTTAAAATGTAGAGTGGGTGGAAAAGAGTAATTCTATGATTTGGAGAAGCAAGCTGTAGACAAAGTAGGTGCCAGAGTCTCAACAAGAAACTGTTTGAAGGGAGATCACTATTATGTTCCTGCTCCTAGTTTTATCCATCTGCCTTGTGCAAAGAAATTGAAGGGAAGGGAGAAGAACAAAGGCTAGAGTCCACACTAGGTTCAGCAGCTCAGCAGTACTCAGCTTTGTTGTGGGAATTTTTAATTCCCCTTATTTTTCTGAAACAAAGTTTTCACTGTGAAAATGTTTTGTTAAAGTTGTTGCACGTCGAGGTGAGGCGATGCGTTACCTGTCAGTGAGTTCCACTGCCTTTGTCACTTGTGCTGTCCCCAAAGCTAGCTGGAGGGAACACGGTCAAGAGAGTTGGCTGCTAATGCTGCTCAAGTTTGGGCTCTGTGACAGTTTAGTCACACTGCCTGCTCCTGGACAGGCAGTGCTAGAAATGCTTACTATGTAGAAAAGTTTAAAAAGGTCTGTTCCCAGAATGTTTTGAGGTTTTGAAGCAGCTGTTTGTTTAAAGTTTTACAAATACTTTCTTTTGCGTTCTGCTGATTATTTTCAGTTTTGAAAATAACGTAAAAACAGCTGCATTAAAAATCTAATCAGAATGGTTACAGAAATTTTGTGTTGAATTGTCCCAATTTTTTCTCGATAAAAGTAAACTCTTGTCTTTGAGGCCTTTGTTTATGGGAGCATGACAAGCAGCCCTTCCCTTAGTATGGCACCACTGCTTTTTTCCTTTCTTTCTGCATTTCAGACAGGGGGAAAAGCCACAGAGCTGATTCTGGCAGAACTGAATGCTGATGAAGTCTCAGCTCCTCTGAAAGGTGGGAGCTGTGCAGCAGTGAATGGAGCTGCAGTCGTGTACCCCCGCCCCAAGGGCTGCCTCTGCACCCTGGGGGATGCTCAGCACTCCTCTGGCTTCCCAGTGGGATGGTGAAGCAAAGAGATGAGTATATCTCGTGTCTCTTGTTAATTAATTGATTCACTGCATCATCTGAGAGCTAAACAGTTCCATTTCTAAATCCAGAATTTTCAAATTGCATCTGCAACCTGCTGAGACAGCTCTCTGGCAGCACAAAAGGTCTTGACTTCCAGGGTGTTTCGTGGGACTTCTGAAGCTTCCCCCTATCATTAATTTGTCCTGCATAGAAAAGGCATGGGGTAATGACTGATGTGAGGATGATAGGGCACTGAAGCAGAGAATTATTCAGCAGTAAAGGGAGTAAATTACATTTTCTTTAGGAATACTCTGTGGACTGCTTGGTGATTGTGGAGCTCACACAAAATCAGAAATATTTGGGTAAGTTTTTGTTTCCTGAGGAAGGTATAACATTATTGGAATTTAATCTATAGCAGGTACACTTACTGCTTGTAAACCTGGTACTTAGCATGTCAAAACCCCTCTTATTAGTTGTTTCAAGGACACACTCAGCATTGAGTAGGTCTGTGCTACCATTCTGGGGAAATCTGTATTTAAATTTCTTTCCAATAAATATTTGGGCTATCTGCAGGTTGTGTGGAGGATGCCAGGCATTACTCAGTGCCAAAACACGGTAACAGACTGATCTGGTTTGAGAGGACCAGGACAAAAATTGCCCATGGCTATATGGACCTGAGATTGCTGGGGTCCCCCAGCTGTGGCTGTGACAGTGGGAGGAGCAGCTGGGCCTATGGGGAGGACCAATCACAGTGCTCCTGCCCATGATGCTCAGTATAAAATGGCTCCTCAGCTCAGTAGGGCTTCTCCTGGTCTCCCTGGCAGGAGAGCTGGCTGGCTTGGGGTTTGCTTGTTTGTCATTGCTCCCTTTGCTGCTGCTCCTGCATCCTGTTTTCTTGCTGGAGAAGAGCATCATTCATCAAGACAGGTTATCTTCTCCTGTCTCCCTGAGTAGGGCTGGTGTGGCTGATCCAAGGCTTTTGCAGACTCTTACCAGGGTCCCTGGACTCAAGCCCCCCCATCTGCTGCTGAGTCCAGTTTGAGAATTTTCTGGTTGGGAAGCAATTACCAGCCAAGGAGCCCCAAACTGTTACACAGCCATGCTCCCAAGGAGGCTGCTGTGGCAAAGGCTTACTGTATCCTCCTCTGAGGGAAATACGAGCAAACTTTTGTCTCTGTGTTTTGACATGCAGGAGATAGGTATTTTTGTAGAAATGTCACAATGGTTACCTACAAAATGTTAATGGTCTGTTTAGTAGACATGGTAACTGCGAGGTTGTGTGTATCATTGGTTCTGCTGCATGTGATGTGTCTTATGTTGAGTAGGTTGTTGCTTTCTCTTGAATGGTGCCCTGGTTTCCCCAGGTCAGGGCCACAGGCCTTATGGTTGGCATTCATAGTGGCAGTTGTTTTACTGAAGCTGCTCTAAAGTTTCTTAATTGCTTGAGCCTCATGACCCTCTGGGACTGTTTGACCTAATACTCTCTAGCAGAGACCAGCTTTCTTTTACTGTTTCTTTCACTGTTTTTGTAGATTAGTGGGACTAACTTATCCATGAAAAAGAAGGATGACCGAGAAATGCTATGGCTTCAAGGTCTTGCCAAGTTTTTTCTAATATTCAACAATACTAGCTGATTTTATTTGTGGTGGTGTTTTTTTTTTTTATGTTTATTTTGAAAAAGCATGAATGGAGAGAGGAAACCCCAAAACAAGGCTTTCTGGCATGTAGGAGAACCAGCTTCAGGTTCTCTACCTGCTGGATTTAGAAATTCCTATTTCATTTACTGTTGGTACGACTGGGCTGTAGCCCCTCTTGTCTCCATCCCAGCTCTGAAACACCATCCCTAAGGACACTGATGTGTTTGCACAAAACATCTAAGTTGTATTGCATTTTTTCAATGGAAAAATGTAACTGAGGAGTCCTCTCAGTCGGCTTTTGGTTGGTACTTCTTTTCTGTTATTTCTTTCTCTATCCCAAAATGTTACTTAGGATTTTGGGTCATGACTCCTTGCAGAATTCATATTTAATATTTCCTTAATATAGAATCTAAATAATTTTTTGTAATCTATGTAAAGGTTATGTATGATACAATTAATTGATATAAGTAGTTTCAATTCTCCTTAATATGACAAATCTCTAGTGTGAAATATTCTTAGTTAATGATCAACATAAAATAGAGTTCATTTTTAATGCAAGTACAAGATTTGAATTCATTTGTAGTAGAGCAGAGTTGTTAAACTGTGTAATATATATATATATACACACATACATTCCTCTCTTTTGTTTTTAAAGCTTTTCACATTCAGCAGATATTATGAGATGGCTGGGATCTTTCTGTCGCGATTCTTTTTCATACTGAACCTAACAGACATTTGTTTGGGATTCTTCCAGAAGACACCAATACTTCTCAGTGCTCTGCTCTCACAACTGACCTGCATTTGGGTTTGCCTTGACTCGGGTTTCCAGTTGATACAAGTTATTAGGTGTGTAGGTATGAACTGTTGGCCCATTTCCACCTGCCACAGAAGTACCTTCTGTCTCGGAGACTCAAACCTGCTCCCTGCAGCATGGTGTTTCTGAAGGCTGTGCCGGTCCACGCAGAGGTAAAATCTCTAGCAGAGTGCATCAGGCGTGGTAGGCTTGCACAGGCTAATTTACCTTGAGCAGAGTATTAATGCCACCAAAAGAGAGCACACAATAGTACTGGTAAGGGATTAGCATAAACCTATATACATTGTAATGCTCTCACTTTCTTAGATTTAACATGAGTGACATTCTTTAATATTGCTATTAAATTTATAGCAGTGAGATAAGTATCAATGTTTCCTAAAATTGCATTAAAAATGGGGAAAAAGTATCAGGAGAAGTGCCAAATGGAATCTGAATGTTGCTTAAAATACGCGTGGGATGGAAGAAGCAACTTGAAGGGAACATCTGTTTCTGCTGGACCTTGTCACTTTTCTGTCAGTTGTAACACTGAGTTAATCAGATTTCTTTAACATTAAAAACTGTTGTGTTTTAAATGCAGCACAGATTAAAAAAAATAACTATGCAGTGAGCTGGAGTCTGTACATTCTGTGGATTCACTTTATAAATGAGGACAGAGCTTGGTGTAAATGTATCTGCTTGTATTTTCCCCCAGTATGGAGTGCGAGTGAGAGCTGGAGGCTTTTAAAATGGTTTAATCCTTACTGTTCTTCATATTCCCACTGATTTGCAGGTCAGTGAGCTGAAACATTTGTGTTGTGTTTCAATATCTTTTAATGTATTGGCTAGATACCAAAATTTGTCCAAAGAACACATTTTAAAGTCTTGTGTAGTCAGAACTGCCTTGTTGGCTTTATACAGCTCAAAAAAGTATACCAAAATAAAAGTGTCAAGCCAGTCTGTGCTACTGTAGGAGCCCTTTGTGTTGGATGAACTATGCCAGCCCTGGAGCCACACCAGCCCAAGGGTCTGGGCCATGTTGTCCTACCCCAGGTGTATCCTCTGGTTGCTTTTGGATGGGACAATTTACTGTAGGATGTACAGTGGGAGGAAGGAGAGCCTCTGTCATTTCTTCAAAAGACCAACACATATGCTGTACGATGTGTTTCCCAAAGCTTTTCTGAGAGAATTGTTTTTTTTTCTATTGCAGTATATTTTGATACTTTAATTTCCCAACTCTTTCAAAAAAAAAAAATTAATTAAGGAGAGCAAATATTTCCTTGAAACATTTTCAACGGAACAGATGTGAATTTTTCTGAAAACATTTTGATGGCAAATGTCTGACCCGTGTTAGCATAAAATCCTTTATAGTGTGAAGAGAATCATGCCAGTAAATTAAGATTATTTTTTTAAGGCCACAAATTTAACTGTAGATTTAATAAAGAATTAAATAGTACCCTGCATCACTCTTCATAGTCTCTCTACAAATAATTATCTGTGTTTATTATTGTCATCTTCAAAAATACAATAAAAACATATGGCTTTTTTTCTTAAAAGCTTTAGTTAAAATAATATCTTAAAAAAAAACCCACAACATTTTAGAAGGTACAGACTCTTCAAGATATACTTGCAGTTATGCCAATTAATGCTGTGATGTTGTTAAATCTCACAAGCTGTGAGGCATCATTACTTGAGTAAGGGACCTCTAAAGAGACCACTGCACTTCATGTAGTGGTGCTGGTAAATCAGTGGGTAATATTCTCCTCTTTGAGTCAACACAGAACAAATGTCCCAGTATGGTGCTGGGAGAAGACAGTATTGCTGGAAACACCATGCTAAGATGTCTGTAAGTCATAAATTTGAGGTCATGATTATTTGCAGTTCGCACACCTCATTGCATTATTTTTGTGAGACAGGGGTGTGAATCCTGGTGTGCTGGCTAAACTCCAGTCCAAGCAATTACATTTTATGCCTTAAATTCCCCTGTAGTTCCAGCTCAATGTATTTCACATCTTGGTTTGTAGTGTTGCTGTGTAGTGTTAAGCAGCTGACATTTTTTACTCTGTCAGTTGCTGCATTTCAGATGTGAGTCTTGTATGTGATCATAGTCCAGTACTTTTAAAAAGGCTCAGAATGAACCTGGTATGCAAAAAAAGTTGCTATGGGAGAAAATGCTGAAGGTTGCTTTCTGCAGCCTCCAAAAGTTTTGTAGAAGTGTACAATCCATAAATCACATAGCTCTTTGTCCTTGCATATCTCCTCACTGTCCCAGTTGGATCTGTAATGCTTACAGGGCATGCCCAACCAGGAGACATGGATGAGGTGGAGAGGAAAGCATGGGCTACGGGAATCTTAAGATGCTTATTTGGGAAATTCCAGTAGCACAGGAGGGAGCTGGCCAGGAAGACTACTGTTGAGGTACCTTGCCATCTGGATTGGCCATTTTCCTCATTGCTGTGTTTTGCACAGGGTTTTGCGTGTCTTTCCAGGAGCCTGCACAATGCTGAGCCCCAGACACAAGCCCCAGGCCCTGGGATGGGCTTTGAGTCCTCAGGAATGACCCCGATGCCAAAGCTCCACACAGCAGTGGCAGTGCCAGCCCATTTCCTTCCCACCAGCTGTAGGGCGAACAGTGATGCCCAAGGACCATGGCCCGGCTGCTGGGTCTGAAGTGGAAACCCATCTGCATAGAGCTGCTCAGTGAGGTGGAGACCTCATTGTGAGTCAAGCTCATTGTTTCCATGGAGCAGCAACAGTGGTATTTTGGTGCTGTAAATATAATTGTCTAAGACACATCTCTGTTTTCTTTCTTCTTTTCTCAAAAGAAGAGGCTGAGATCAAAAGCCTTGGCCCAATCGGTCAGGCTTTAATCACATGAAGCACTTGAGCACATGCCTTAGGTTAAGCACATAAGAATGATGTGCAGCATGGAGACAACAACATGCTAAAACAAGGTTTCATACCTGTTTCATGGCCACCTCATATCCCCATGTCTGTCTGTAAGGCACACTGCTTCACCCTTTCATTTGCTTTACAGTGAGGTGAAGATGCAAAAATAAGCAGATGAAGGTATTAAAGCACACGACTTGTTCTGCTATCAGTTTTATGCAAAAAAGCAGGCTGAATTTAAGCTAACAGAAAGGTTCTGTGTGACTTCTGTGGACTTTGCAGTAGTCATTGCATCATGGTGTCTAAACAGGCCCTTTAGAACGTCTGTGAGTCAGAAGAATTTGGTTTTCTGCCCCTTTTATTTCAAACTGGGAGGCACATGCAGGAACCATAAGCATAAAGACCCACAAAGGGCTGACACTGCACATACAAAAAGTGTACTTATCATCCACAGCAATTATTAGTTTACAAATATTTTTTTAAGATATTCCACTTAACTGGAGGTTAGAGTATACCAGAGCATCCAGTGTTTGTATACTATTTATATAGTGTTCTGTGATCAAAGACTATTGCTACATGTGAGACAGCTTCAGCAAACAAATTTCTGGTGAAGCCTTGTTTCCACTTCCAAGTTTATGCATTATCTTCATGTTGTTTTTTTTCCTCTGTTAATGGCACAAACAGACACTGAATCCTATTTCTTATAATCAGAAATCATGGGTCTGGTAGAAGTCACAGGGTTAACTTCCGAACTTAGAGACTTGGTCTACCTTTAATTGAAGTGGGTGTCCTCAGCAAGTAGCTTCTCCCATTAGAAATTATTTGCTGCCAAAAATCTATATTCTGTCATACCCAATTATGCACCCTACTAATCAACAGAGAACTTGGTAGCACCCCGACATGGAGAAGTCTGCATCTGTTCTAAATCCTGCCCTTCTAAGCAAGATTATTGCCAAGCACTGTGAAGATTGCTTAGCTGGGTACAAAAGATGCTGTACCCAAGCCAAAAGAGGGAAGCAGTTCTGATTTTATTTGAATGAGCTTATTTTATTGGATAGAAGGAAGTAATTGAATTATGTACAATAAAATAAGGTTCTGTGTTTTTAAGAAAAACATCAGCAAATGCTGTCTTGTAAAATCTCTTGAAACAACAGAAGAATGCAAGAGTCCTCAGCAGCTAAAATATCTCAGATGCTTTCCTGCTCTTCTGAAAGAAAACACTACTAGGTATATTTTAGGCTACAGTAGTAGTCTTCTATCAGCTCAATTTATAAATGTCAGGCCTTAAAATGCTTAAGCATATGCTTACTGTTAAGCACATGAGCATTATAACTGATCTCAGTGAGACTACTTAAAGAGTTTTGTGGAACACTGATTCTGTCTGGTCCCTGTGCCAGTAGCACAGCCACACACACTGTGTGTGGCTTTTTGTTTTCTGGTGACATCCTCAATGTTTCTGTGTTTATAGGCCACCCAAGTCCCTTGAAGGGACTAGCTCTATTGTTGAACTAGTGAACGTGCTGAGGAAGGTCACAAGACATGGAATAGCTTCCTGGAAGAGATTGCTATGAGAAGGTGTGAAGGGGAGATGTGCACTATAGAGGAGAGGTGGGAACAGTTCAAAAGCTAGGAGGTATTGCATGAAGCTATCAGGCAGCAGCTTTAAAATTTAACTTTCTTGTAGGAAAAAAAAAGTCCAAGAATCTCAGCAGACAGAACATTATGGAGGCCAGAAGTATAAGTGACTTGAACAGGAACTGAATAATTTCAAGTAAGAATAGTTCACTGAGTGCAATCAAATATGCAACTGCAGATATGACCTGCAAAGCTGCAGCTTGTGACAAGTGCAGAGGACCCCACTGATCTGCAGGCTTTTCTCACATGTGTTGTATTCTGTAGTTGTGCCCTGCTGCTGCTTTGCAAATTATAGTCTCCCTTTTTGAAGTAACTGCATTGTAGTTTGTTGGGGCTTGTTGTTGGGTTTTTGTTCTTTTTTTCTTCTTCTTCTTTTTTTTTTTTTTTTTTTTTCCTTTCAAGATGTTTGCTATTCCAAAGTGTTTGGGTTTTTTTAAAATTATTTTTTTCCCTCCATAGAAATGGCAAAGCATGATGTGATCATCTGTTCATCCTTTCCCACATGGTCAAAGGGGACAGCGTTACAAAACTGGGCTGATAGAAACAACTTTCAGCAATTCAGGTGAGCTGTTATTGTGCCACACTACTGATGAAGCTGCCAAATGTCTTTCCACTTCGCACTGATGTTTACACATCTGCTTTGTTTACAGCAGGAAGGGAAACTCCTGAGTATTTCTGAAAATGAGATGTATGTTCCCAAACAGAAATTATATAAATGTTGCCTCTGCCTAATGTAGTCTTCCTATCTGTGAAGGTGTCACATCAGCATTGCAGCCCTCCCTCTGCTCATGTGCATTGTGTGAGGACATTGAATAATGTGGCTCGTTATGGTTTTGGTTAAGTGCTGAGACTACTTACGGAGCTTATAACTCCATTGTGGTTTTACACTATTATTAACAAGTAAGTGGCTCTGTAGGCTGGCAGTGCAGCTGGAAACAAACATGGGGGGGAATCTGTCTCCAGACAGAGTTCAGAGGGGTGATGCTTCGTATGCAGCCGGGCGGCAAGCTTTACCTGGGCTACAGCTGTTTTAAGCCCCAGTTCTACTTTTTGCTTTCCTGTCTTGGAAGGATTAAATCCTGTGGAGATATATCACATCTGAGATGCCCTTTCTTCTTACTGGAATAATTTGCAAAAAATCTCATTCTTTAGAAAAAAGGAAAATAGGATCCAAGTTAGAAAAAGTGTGCCTCTGCCTGCAACAAAGTCCTTTCAATCTGCATTTAAATAAAGGTATTGACTATGTAAAACACAAGGCTGCCCAAGGCAGAACATAAATAGTGTTTGCCAGGTATAGTGTTTGATGTGGGCTTCCACGTAAGGTATTGAAGGCACACATCGGTAAATCCTGAACCTGCCAACTCTTCCCTGTGCAGTGTCACTCCAGTCTAGTTAGAGTGTATTTAGAAAGTAGCTAAACACACTTTTGTGGAAATCATTAAATAACACAGCAATTCATACATTTGTGGCAGACAGCCTCTAATGTGTGTTATTAACTGAAAATAAAATCTCAGCATTTATCTTGCATGTTATCTGATCTTTAAAAAAATCATATGCCCAGTATGACTGAGAATATAATACCCTGAAGTTTAAGACTGGTTTGTAAACATGGTCCCTAGTGTCTGCTATTGATCTTTTGCTATTTTAATGCATTTTTACTGACCGACATGTCCTGTGGTAAAGAATATCGCCTAAATTAGTTATCTGATTGGTTCTTTTGATTAATGATGGGACTGTGCTTCATTACACATGACAACATGATCAGAATAATCACTGCAGCCATAGAAGCTGGGACTGGCATTTTTTATTCCTTCATTTTTAAAGTTCATTTATAAAATTATTTAATGTATACGTCCTAAGTTGTAATTTATTTACATGACACTTTTTTCGATGGGAACTGTTGTACTGTGTCACAAATAGCTAAGAAAACAAGGTAAACTAGATGTACAAATCAATGTCTTCTGGCTCAAGGGGAAAAAAACATAATCAAGATTCAAGAGCTGACCTTGTCCAAAGTCCAACTTGTCACACAACAAACAGTGAGGTGCCCAACAAATCACTGGGATCAGCAGGATGTATTCAAAGGAATGTTTAAATGATACTATGCTTTGCTGAAGTTCTTGCCAAAACTTCAAGAATCGTGTGTTGGGGCAGAATCATCCCAGGACCCAAGGGCCATTGGGTTGTGAGGGTAGGGTGCAGGGCAGGGCCCTGGAGCAGGAGGATGGCTCCCCAGAAGAGTCTTACTGAGCTGTCATAGGTGGTTTGCCTTGGGCAAGCAGCATCTCCATCAGCCGCTCGACGGTTTCGGGTAGGTCTTCTCAGGCAGGGCTGTTCTTGAGCTACTATCCTGCAAAGCCACACAGGGCTGCAAACAGGTCCCCAGAGAGAAAGTTTCTTGATTAAACCTCAGAGCCAATGTGAGCAAATACTAACAGCTTGCAACTGTATGCTGTGAACTTCTGCAAAATTAAAGCACATGTGACTATCTCTGTGTGGAGGACCAAGACCAGATGTGGTGCTTAGCATCATCTTATCCCTGTGCTATCTGCCATAGTTTATAGCACCTTTACATGCTTTGAGGTTCTTGATTGCTTTTTAGTAGGTCATTCTGGGATTGATCTGTTTGAATTTATAAGGACATGCATGCCACCTTATGTCATGTTGATGAATGATTCAAAATTTTAAATGGCAATTCAACATTTAATGTTTTGAAAAATGTTTAAATGGTGTCACACACAGAATAAATGGCAGCTTTCATTTTCTTTCTTCAGAATTCCCTGCCAGCCTGTTTACATGATGTTGACAGACATTTTAGTGTCTGCCAGAGAAATAATGTGAAGGGTTGGATACCTGCCATAAAATGGTTTCCTTTCTATGGCAAATGTGGAAACAAATGTGTGCATGCACAGTACATATGCACACATATATTTTAAACATATTTCCAAACAAAAAATTGTTTGTTTGCTGTTACAGCTACAGAAATGTATCTCCAAGCAGGAGTAACTCCAAAAACGGTAGAAACTCAGAGCTGAGAGGAGTAGGAGTCTGACTCCTGACCAAGTCCAGATGACAGTGTACAATGTGATACATTCATTGCAAACTCAGGAACAGCCTTGCTGGTCAGCAGCTAAACAACCCTAATTTCATCCCAAAATTATATTAAATTCTAATGCAAGAGCTGAAGAGTGCATTTGCAAATAGAATGCTTCACATGCCTGTATACTTACTTTCTTGTTGTATAATTTTTATTATACTCTGTCTCACTCCAAGTCTTCATTGTACCAGCTCCGTAGAACACATTATCTGCATTTAAAAGTAAATGTCTATACATATTTAGGGCCCAGTCCTTTACATACCTATGCACTTTAGATGGACCTCAGCAGGTACAATAGGTTTTCCTCCTGGGATTGCAGGATTGAGGCTGATATTTGTTATGTGTAGTAAATACGAAAGTTTAATATGCCAATAACTCCATTTCCATGGAATAACTATGGATTTAGGATGTTGCACTGAGCTAATTTTAGTTTGTGTTTGTACATTCATTTTCTGACTAACAACATTTGTTTAATTATGGTGGCACACCAAGGTTTTTATTCCTGGGAAGAGATTGCTATTGTATGAAATATGTTTAATCATGGTTAAATACCCTTTGACTTCTCACGCTGGTTTTAGCCACATAAAAAGCTGGTTGGTGTTACCTTCACATGTAGGTGACTGAAGCATTAATAATTCTTTTATGAAGGCAATTCCAAATGATGGATTGATACACTACATTTATGGTTCTTATAGCCTGGATTGTTTTGTTATAGCATGTTAGAAATTGTGACTAGTCAATGAAATGTCAGCATTTCAGGGCTTTCCAAATCAGGACCTATCTTACAAGCAGTTGTAAACTACTGTGTCTCTCACTGTGCTTTACTGTTAGAGGTATATGAAGTATTTAAGGATGTTGATGGTTTCACACTGTACTTAATAAGTAAATTTTTAATTAGCAGATATATGAATGGAAGGGAAAATTGATTATTTTTTTCTGGATATATTGAATATGTTATATGTGGACCATGCATCTTTACTTCCAAATGAGGAATTGATGCATTTTTCTATTCAAGAGTTGTTTTCTATCAACACAAGCAGATAATTGGTTAGCGTAGTTGAATCCCTGTGTGTATGTGTTCCTTAAAAGGTTATGAATAGATACAGTAGTTTTTGGAGCTTGTTGTATTGCAGTGCAACCTTTTCTACATTATAGCATTAGAATGCATAAAATTAATGTTGAATATGCAAGTTATATGTTAATCTGATTAAATGAATGGAGATTGCCCAATGCAATCAATTGAAATATTCAACTTCGTGTTTAATTATCACCTTGAGTCTGCCAAACCTATGATACAACTTTGCTTTTGCAATAATATTTGCCTATTCAGCATTCAAAAACATACATGTATAGTGGGTTTGTAGTGAATTAAGATTAGTCCATTAAGGAGAGGCTTGTTAGAACTGGAAATGCAACAGTCTTGGCTATAGAGGGATGTTAAATGTTGGATGCAGGATTTTAGAGTGGTTTTACTCATAATGCATATTTAAAAAAACCAAATGTCTTATTTTATCACTTTATTATTTGCTTATTTTCCCTAAAAATAAGATGACTTGATTTAAGCATGTGATGCTATTTACTTGTATTTTAAAGCCTCGCATAATATTATACAGTAGATTGAAATGCATACTTATGTCTTTTTCATTGGACAGCCATGCTAAAGCAAATAAAATCAAACGCATACATTCCCTTTCAGTGGCTTACAAACTGTAAGTGATGGGAAGAAAAAGCCGCAGCCATTCCACTGAATTCTATTATTGACAACAGCAGAAGTAAAAAAATTAGAAAACAAATCCCTTTTTAAATAAAATGAAGTAAAAGACCTACATTGCTTGGAGGAAATGCTAATTGAAAATACCTTGCTAATGCTAGCTAGTCACAGGAAGGAAACATTAAGTTATTATTTTTAATAATGTTTACAAGTATATCCAGCCATTTCCAGCCAGTGAAAAATGTTAGCCTTGGTAAAATGTGGCAGTGCTACTTTTCACTGGTGATGCTGCTCATCTTCTCTCTGATAGCAATCATTAATTTTATTTTTTAACCCAGTCTTCAAATGAAGACAGATGAGCAGGAGAGTTTTAAATGCAAGCTGCTTATGTTCAGAAAAATGGCTGCTAGATTACAGATCACTGTGCCTGAGCTGGGTCCAGTGACTGTTTGGAAAGGGGGAGAAAAAAAAAAACAAACAAGCATTAGGTGAGCAACAAACAGGCAGACTTGTGAGGAGCTGCTGAGGGCAGAGCTTGTGCTTGTGTACAGGGGTGCATGTCCCTGCCTGCCTTTTGGGATGTGGAGGGGAGGGAAAGGAGTCCTGCACAATGGTACAGCAATCTGATTCATTTCCTAATTGCTATGGGCACTCACAGAACTTTTGTTGTTACTTGCTCTTGATAATTTTAATGTTATAATTTAACATTTATTTCTTGTTAGTACTAAGAGGATTGTCAGAGACCAAAGTGTGTAATATATTGCATCCCTGGTAGCTTCATCCTGCAGTCTTCCATTTATTCTCTTAATGTCACCAGAGTTGTCTGGTTTTGTCAATAGTCAGCGAGCACAATGTAATTTCTACATCTCTGAAGCTGTGATTTTTAGTATCTGACAGTTTTTTATTATTATTATTTTTGTTTCTTACCACAAACACGCTGGATTTATCCTTGCACTCGTAGTGCTCACAAGGCTGAAGTTCTTCAATTTGGTCCTGCCCACAGTGGGCTTCTAACTGATTATTCAGATAAACCTTTTCCTGGGTACTCTTTCTACATTATTTGAAAGGAAGAGGTGGGTTGGGCAGTGCATTAATACCAGTGAGAGGCAGTTAACAGGCTCCTCGATTAGTGGAGTAGAGAGCTGATCACTGGCTGACCTGCGGAGCCAGCCTCGGGCTGCTGATCCATTCATTGCCTTGGATGGACCTTCCAGACATCCTTCTTTCTGCATCCCCACCAACGACCAAACCCCATCAGGCATGAGCAGGGGTGTCTCTGTGTGCTCCAGTGTTGCTCATGACAAAACTCCTCTGTTCTGTTTAAGGGCGATTTTAAAAATAAAAGCCAGGAACTTATTAGGTCGAGTCAGACTTCACCATGAAAGGATATAAGGGCAGATCTTGCACAGTTAACTTCACTCAGATACAGGACTCTGGTGCCTGCTATCAGTGAGAACAGTCCCTGCAGCTCTTCTAATGTGCAATTTTTGATCACTTCTTATAAGGAGCTTTGCTGGCTCAGAGTTTGAGTAAAGACAGCATCAAACATGCCTCCTCTATGCTTCAGGGTTTTCTGCCAGCCCAACTGCTCCTGGGGAGTGACCTTGTCTCTAGGAATTAGGCCTTTCGTTACAGCCCCTTGTAAGGAGTTGAGAGAGGATTAATTGCTTTGCTCACTGCAGTTTCTGGAAGTATCTCACATTTTTCAATGGAAGATGACTCTGGAAGTACTTTCCCATGGTGAAACAAATCCCTGCCAAAATAAAATGATGAATCCTGAATATTAGTGGCAGCATTTCATGCCAGATTTTGAACAGTTCATTTCTATCTGCACCATGCTTGCACACGTTCAGTGAGTTTAATGCCCAGCTGTCAGTGTTTTCCTCCTTAGCTGACCAATGGTGCAAGAATCACAGGTGTAAATGTCCTGAGTTCCCCAGGTCTCATGTGGCAGACATGAACCAGACACAGGTTTGAATAGGAAATGTACAGCAAAGGTGAAATGCTACTTGAGCCTTTTTTCCTCCACGATCACAGCACCTTTAACTGGCATATCACTAAAAAAGTAATTTGGTGAAAAGCTTTCAAGGTTCACCAGGATAGCCTTGTCCTTGTGGTGAGATAATGTCCCCATCCATATCTGGCATAGGGTGACCTGATACCTGCTGACATAGGTGACGTTTAGCTGTCCTGGTACATGAGATGGAAGATGCTCTGCCCTTGGCAGCGAGGAGGGCAGGGCTCAACTAGCCAGGGAGGTTCCTGCCCTTCCTAGGACCAACAGCAGCCAGGGAAGATTTCTTTGGTGCCTGCCTTTGAAAAGCTGCGGCATCTGAGAGGTGCTTGACAGCTCTCAGCATCTTTACGTATTAGCTATAGAGTGAGTGAAGTAACCCATGGTCTTCTAACTCCTCTCTTCCCATGCTTAGCTGAAAGAGAGAGTTGCTTAGTGCAAAACCAGCCCTTGCAAGGTGAAACCATCTTCAGGTTGGTTCATGGCAGGTCCTGGGTGGCAGCGGATCACTGGCATTTCTTAGAAGGTGAGTGTAGAGGTAGAGAGAAAGTTGGAGAGTTGTGAGAGGGGTGCTGGGAGCTGATGAAGGCCTTTGAAGCAAGAGTGATGTTAGAGGGTGTCAGGAGGCAGAAGGTGCCAGCTGCCTGACAAAAGAAATGTCATTACTCACTGTTAAAGAACACTCCAGATGCTTGGTATAGTCATGGGTGTTCTGATTTTTTATTTTTTTTTTAGCAAAGCTCCTATCCTGCCTACAGTGTTGCATTCTGGAGTCAGGGCCAAAACCCGTGAGATTTTGTTCAAGCAAACAGACCATGAATCTCATGAGTAAGAGCCGGTTTTACCAGATAATGCTGCAGAGTGGTGGTTGCCTCTTCAAAATACTGAAATCCTCTTCACATTGTCTTATTCCTCTGGGACATCATTACTAACGGGGACAGATTGTGCAGATACTCTCTCAGCAGTCCAGGGTGAGATGAACATTTGCTCTAGGCACTCTCCAGTGTTTCTGCTTCATAGATCTCTCTCCATCTCTACTCTGTTCCTTGCCTTTATAACAAGTTAATGGGGGACTGCTACTCATGGCTAGAGATGCATTTGTATCAAGAAAAATGGAAGCATGAAAAAATGAAAAAATTCATCTGTTAACTTTCATTGGCAGAAATGTTATAGTGAATTGTACTCGTCCTGTAGGACTCTCCATAGATTTTCCAAGTGCAGTGGTGATTGAAACAGAAGAGCAAAAACATAGTGTAAAAACAGGACTGCTGAAATTAAACAGGTTGAAAGTTGTCTGGCAGCTCCAAATACAGCAGAGAAGTATAGCCCTAGAGTGCAACAAATTTAATCTTTGAACAGGTTTATTGTTTTATCAGGTTTTTGTTTAAGAAGGGTTTCATTATATATAACATCGAGATAAATTTTTACATAGCAGATTTATTCAACAGGTTTATTCTTTTAACAACCCTCGTTGTATTTCAGCAGTTGGTATGTGGGGTCTTACACATCAAGCAAGTTTATTACTTTATCAAGTATGAATTTTAAGAAGTTTTCCTAATAATAGGACATGTGTGGAGATTTATAGGTGGTAGCTTGTTCTCTTTGGTGTTTGAGCCGTTTTACCTAATGTAAGCTACATCGTAACTACATGACAATGCTGCTAGAAATGGTGGTAATTGTGCTGTAACTCATACTATCTTCCAACCACTGTAATAGATCTCACTTTGCTGTTCCAGTGTTTTAAAAACCCTTAAAAGAACAAGTACAACTACCCTGGCTAAATTGTCTCTGTAAATTAGAAGAACAAAGTAAGGTAAAAAGCAGTATTGACACTGGTAAGTAAATGGACTGTGCTAAGTTGTTTTGATAAAAATTCAGTACTTCTGGACTAGAGGAAACATAATCTTCTAGATGGGATGGAGAACTTGCTTTGGCATCTATGATAGGGAACTAGCAGTGTTTGGTGTTGTCATGAATTTTTGATCCAAGATTTTTCTTCCAAAACCATCCATTATTAATTATTTGATCCAGAAATCAGTTTTGGAAGTTTGATCTTCCAGAGGGAATGGAATGAAAATTAAGGCAGCTGTTCCTGATTTGTGGCTCTTGCTAAGGAAAGTAATTAAGGAATACTTGGGGTTTATGGCATTTTTTGGGATTGTTTTAATCTTTCTGCTGCTGCTTGGAAGGAGAAAAGTAATATTAAAAAAACCTTTGAGATTTAAAGTCAGTTCCTATAAATGTTGTTGTTATTTGTACTCTTACAGCATGTATTTCAAATCAAGCTGAATCTCACTGATTTGTCCTAATGACAAAAGAAAGATCTATCGCAAAGTTCTTCATGTTGTGAACTAGCAATTAATTTGTAGAACTGGTTTGGTGTTTGCTGCTGAAATGTTTTTAATCAGAAAATGCTGGTTCATCAAAACTAGTCTGTTTATAGATAAAAGTTAATTTAAATTTATTTGTTTCTGAAATCTTTGAGGAAATCTTCTGAAATTTGGTTGAATGGCAACCTGCATGTCTGCAGTTTAGCTTAAAAGAATTTCCTTTAGAAAACTAAACTAATTAAAATATAATTGAAGTGCTTCAAAACGAGTAGTTCATCTATTTTGTACTGGCTTGTTTTTCCTTTTTTTCTGGAGTTTGGTTTATGAATACATTTGACATCTTGAATGTGAAAATTACTGTATGTGTTTATTTGGGGTGGGAACATTAGCCATATCCTACTGTACAGCTGATATTTAGGCTTGTAAAACCATTATTGTGAACATATAATCTAATAAAATATGACAGATAAAATAGCTGTACTTCTATGGACTAATCATATAGCTCTTTTCAGTGGTTCTAGTATAGAAGTTCTTACTTTTAAAGGACTAATTTGATTGACATCTTCTTGATATGTTGTGCTGACTTTGACATACAGCCTATCTGGCTGACAGGTGCGTTGGGGGTACTCTACAGATATAGATTTAAAAAATATTTTTTCTAAAGGTAATTCTATGGCTTAGATAAAAAATGCAGTTCCTCCCAACATAACTGTTGTATCTGGTAGCCTTCAACTCTTGAAATATTCTACCTTAAGACCACTTTAAAAAAAGAGGCTGACACTTTAGATGAAGCAGCAGGTCTGATAAATTCAGTGAAAGCTTTCTCATTGCCCTTAGTGTGGCCAGGAGCTATGACAGATCTCCCACTCTGAAGGGACCTGGGTAGACAGGGAATTAACACTTTACCTTTCTCCTGCTTCCTGAACACAGCCAGGATATGCCCTGTGGTTTCCTCCTTCCTCTCCTGACTGGGTGTAGTTTGTCTTTATATCACATGCTTTTCATTTGATAGTTTGGGTCCCAGTGGGCCAAAACCACCTTTTGTTAATGTTGACTTAATTCCATTAGCTTCAGTGAGGTTATTTCTGTCTTCAAGCAGATGAGTTGGCACAATAATTAAGTCAAATTTCTGTAGCATTTTTAGTCTAGGGGTGGGAGGGAAATGTTAAGTATTTCTCTGTGCTTTTAAAAGGTGAAGTTCTTGGAGACAGGAGTTTGCTATTTCCCATGAACATTTGTTCCACAAAGGCATTGGTAAATTCTTGCTAAATTGAGAGCTTTTTCTCCTGAGTCTTGTGCTTTTCATTTAACAGGCAGGTTTGAGAATGGTAAACTCTGTCCTCCAGCTTGTAAGAGTTCTAACAACTCAACACTATTGAGTTCCAGTGTGGCATTGGTGGTGCCTTTCTGCTTGCGTTGTTCTTTCTTACCAATCTTGTGTTCTCCCTCTTCCTGAATCACAAGAACTGTTGGTGCCTCCCTTGGAAGTAGCCATGTATCTATCTGTCTGTGGATCTAGCACTGTGACTCTGGTGTGTAGGGGTGCTAGCATACAATGTTACAGCAGCACTGTCACCAGCCTGGCACTGTCTCTTCTCTGTTGCTGCATAACCTTCCTTCTCCCACACCTCTTAAATTGCTCTATGGAGATGATCCATTAAGAATCACAATAAAGCTTGAACGTTTGAATAACCTTTGAAATTATTGACAAATTGGCCCCAATGGGCTGCCTAAGAGCCTAATGTAGAACAAGAGATCGATGACAATGCTGCAGAGACAGGATCCAGACTGCAGAAGCAAGGGGATATGTCATATAATTTTTGCATGCTGCCACTAGAGCACAAATACAACAGGAAAGATGTTTGAGGAGACCCTGCTTTCCTTCTCATGTTCTTACAGCAGATTAACTTCACCTGGTGCCTTCTCACAGCGGGGCCTGGGCTGGTGATGGGGTTTGGAAGAAGGGACAAACTGAAGCTGCCAAGGGTTATAACCCAGTGAGGACTTTCTTGAAGTTTTTGTTACATGAGCCTGGAAACTCCCAAGGGCACCTTGTCATCTCAGCAAATTCACCCACCACTCCAAGTCCTTGTGTGGTCCCTGCTGCCATCACAGAGGAAGGTCTATAGACTAAAGCATCCACTGAGCCACAGACTAGCTTCATGCTATTTCCATTTTGCAACTGGGGAAGAAGCAGTTTATTCAAAATTGAAAAATAAATCTGAGTCAAGTTCACATGTTATTTTTCTTTTTTCCATTCTTGTGAGAGCCAAGGTCCTTGAGTTTAACCATTTCCACAGAAGCAGGAGCCCCTGGTCCTTGGCAGGGATAGGCACAAGGGCCACATTCGGTTTATTTCACTCTCTCTGATTTTTCTGGGCCATCCGGGAGGTATTAAGCCAGTATGCACACCAGCAAAACCTGGGTAGGATAGCTAACTTATTTATGGGTCTTACTTCCCATGCTCCAGGAACAGGGCTATTTGGCAGAGTTTATTCATAAAGCTTAGAAGTTTGGTGGACTGACCCTCCTTTAAACACCACTAGTTTCTTTTACCAGATAAGTGTATCCCACCTGGGTCTGTTTGGCACAACAGTGACCTCTAAAGGCTCGTTAGATTAATGGTATCTCCAGAGACATAACGACTTTAATTCTTATTTGAAGGTAGATGTGTGGATCTGTATCAGGTATTACCCCCTTCATGCTGAGCACATCTTTAGAAAGGTCAGCTCTTGGAAAGATCTGAAAGCCTGCTCCTTTTCCCTTGTGCTGTATATAGGCACCTGACCTTTCAGTGATCCTAATTTCTCTTTCTTTCCTCCTCCTTCCACCCTCCCTTCAGCCTATTATTTATTGAAGTGAAATGGACCTTTTTTCCTTGCCTTTTTTTTTTTTTTTCAAAATAGTTTCTAAAATAAGTGACCAAAGACAGTCATGACTTAAGTTAAAATCCATGTTGCCTCAGTATTTCACCAGGAACCTTCTCTTTCCTGTTGTGTGAAATTTGGAGCTGTGTGTTGCTGTGCTCTGCCTTGCACCAGGAGGTCAGCTAATGCAGCTCCCTGAGCTCACCCCACTGCCCAGCAGCAGCTCCCATCCAAGGAGGTCCATGGTCCACTAGCATACATAGAAACTCTGCTTTTCTGTAAGAATTGAGATTCACATGTAATCCTCATGTTTGTAAAGTAAATCTTGATGCCAGCCAGGATGTAGACTGACTCTAGAGCCTGCTGCAGCAGAGGCTCTGAACTTGCACTGCTGCCTGTGGGTTGCTGGGATGATGGGTTTTTCCCTGCTCAGCAGAGGGTGCGGGGCTGCTCCTGGCTTCCCAAATCCCTTCAGGAGATGGGCAATGCCTCCATCATCATAAGCAGGATGTTGTGGAGAGATGCAGCCCACGCTTGGTCAAGGAGACACGGGACGTGGCACATGGGTGGGCATGAAGAGAGCGGGTGTGAAACTGTAACTGATCTCCCGGCTCTGCTCTCAGGACTGGGTTGAAGCAGTGCCTCAAGCACCCCCAGTGACCCAGGAACCCATGGGCCTGAGGATTTCAAACAGGTCAGTGTGCTGATAGCATGTGGGAACCCATGGTCATTGGACAGATGGAGTGGACATGCTCCCTATGTTACTTCTAGTAGATCAGTGCATTTAAATGCAAGATATCTATGTTTGGGTTTTTCACTTTAAGTAAAACCTAATTTTCAGGTACTAATGCCAAGAAAATGGAGTTTGGTTGGGGTAGTTAAAGATGGGAAGAAGGAATAAAGCCCAGAGGAAGAGGTAAGGAAAGATAATGGATGAGTGGGGTTTGGAATAAAGCAGAGGAAGTGGAGTGTAAATACGAGCAAAAGAGCAAAGAGAGAATGGGGTCAGTGAAGACCTGGAGGAAATAGGAAAACCTCAAGTAATTGCAGGATTTTAAAGAGAGCTGCAATGGGCAGGAGGCAAAAGTTGAAGCAAAACCTGTGACCCTACCTAGACACCTTAATTATCACTGTGGCTTTCAAGCCACAGTTTGTACATGTCTCTTGTTCAATTGACTTGCTGTCCCTTTCCCCAAACCACTTTACCTCTATTTCTAAAGTGGAAGTTTTCTACTTTATCGGTTGTATTTTTTTTTTTTTTTTAACTGAAAAGTGACATGGTTTTGGCAAACTTCTTTTCCGTCAGTGAGTAGCTGGTTAGCTCTTTGGTTGGTTCCACATCCCTGGGAATTAACACTAATTGATTTTTTGTTCAAATCACTGCACTCCAGGGGCTTGTCTTTCTTGCTAAAATAAGACTAAAGCCAACTGCAGTTGGAGATGGTGTCCCTGCCTGAGCTGTTCAGTTCTTACACTTCTACTGTGAACGTCTTTGCCCTTTTTATATGGTCCTGATGGCACTCTTTGCTTGACAGTTTTCTTCCCAAAGGGTCATTCTCTCCCTCTTAGGTTGGTGGGGAACTTGCTGCTTCCTTTTCTGTGGAGTTAGGTTCAGCTGGGATTAATAAAAAGATTTTTTTATTCAGTTTGGGCAACTCAGCCATAGCAAGATTGAGAGAAGCACATTGCAGATAAAATTGTATTTCCGGAATTTTGTTTGAGACCTCACAAGAGCACCTTTTTGCCCAAGTTTGGGAGAAGGACCTGACTAAAAAAAAAAAATGAGATTCTGCTGAAGATTTATCATGTGCTTGGTGACAAGGAGCTGGAGAATTGTCTAATATTACTCAAAAAGAACACGTGATGCATGCAAAGGTGTTCAGAAACAATATGGGCCAGACTCATTATTAAAAACCTTCTAGAATTCAAAGTGTGACTGCAGACAAAATCCTAGCTTGAGAGGATGGGAAGGAAATGAAACACCCTTTGCTTTAAAGTACCCATACAAAAATGTTGCAAGAGAGAGCTAGCTCCAGTTTACAGAAATAAAACCAACAGCTGAGAGATCTGAGGAAGAAGATGCTGTTCAAATCGCTTAGCGAAGCACGTCTGGGTCTGAGGAGTGGGTTCATCTCCCGGCCATCCTGCCCAAAGAGAGAGCCACAAGCCCTCTGCCCACACAGTCCCCAGCTAAGGTGGCAGTTGTGTGGGTAGCCATATGCTGACATGTCAGTGGGCTGTCACACCAGAAGCTGGCAGAGGACAGTTCAGGATTAGGTTGGTGGATGTTTTGCCTATGTAAGGACCTGGGAGGCGGATGGTTTGCCTCTGCATGATTAGCACTCCCTGTGACCAGGGGCACTTTGGATGTATCTTGCTGTGTTTATGTTTTTGGTTCTTATAATGAAAATGAGATCCCTCGTGTAGCCCTCTGCCATTTTGCACGTCAAACTGAAAGTATATATGCTCGTTGTGGGTATTAGTGTCTCAGCTTAATGACAGAAGCCTTGGACAAATAAATCCATGTGCCATGGAGGATTTTCCTAATGAAACTGAAGTACAATTCTGTTTACATAATGTCCTTTAGACTATTCAAAACAGTGAATGCTGGACTTTGCTGCTATCCACCGACACCAGCTAATACAGGCAGAAATGAAAATGTAATGCAAAGTGGCAGATCCTTTTAACTTTTCTCAAAGTCTCTGCATAGTGGCTCTGAGCATCCCTTCTGAACTTTTCCCCTCGTGGGTGCTAAGGCCTTTTTTTTTTTTTTTTTTTTTAAAAAATATATTGACATTCCAGCCCTTGGAACAAGGTCTTCACTCCTTTTCTCATTTCAAGATCTTGTTTTGGGAGAGCTCTAACACCTGTCCACTGATCGCCTGCCAGTCTGCATCTGTGCCCAGCTGACAGGGCTGTCTGCTTTGACTAATGATGTGATTGATGGACAAAATAAGGAAGAACACACAAAAAAACATTTCTGTCTGGTCTGGTGTGTCAGCAAGCCTTCATCAAGTGGCTGCTGAAGGTATATTTTGCTGCATGCCTCATTACACAGTAATGGCATTCCCAGGCAAAGCTGTTTCTTTTCATGACACAAGACAGCAGGCAGCTTTATGGACTCTGGGCCTATCGAGCCTGGAGGAGAGAAGCACTAAAGAGTGGTCATTTCCAAAAGTGCCTCAAGTTGCTTTTTTGTTGTCATGAATTTAATATGAATCAACACAATATGAAATGAGCATGAGGAATTTTAGTGACTAGTCATTTTTTAAGACTGCTGTCTAAACAGCCATCAAGAAAAAAAACATTTTCTTCTACCAAACCTGTTGCAAAAAGAAGTCATCTGTCAATTTTATTACATTAAAAAAGTACACAGAAGCGTATAGTCCAAACAAATGTCTGCTTCAGTGCTAAACATGTGGAAAACGCCACATATCTGAAGAAAAAAAAGGCAAGTAACTGGCAGGCTGAAAGCAGTATTTAACAACTAAGATTTAAATGGCTCTTTCTGTAGATCTCTATGAAGAACACTCTTGTGCAGTTCATATATTATGTTAGAGGACTGCCTGCTTCAGGAAACACAGTAATTATGTGGTAGCCGTTAGGCAGTGTGACATGGGGCTGGGAAAGGGCAGCCATGAACCCCCAGCACGCCTTTCCTTTGCTGCTGCCAGTGAGAGACAAGCAGGACTAATCCAGGAAGACAGGGATGCAGGTGGAAGGGACGTTCCTCCCTCGTGTGTGGCACCCCACCTCCATTTTCCTTCTTTAATCAAACGTGTGCCATTCACATCCGTCCTCTATCCTTCCCGCAGCTTGTTTTTGCTTGGTTTCTTCCCTCTTCCCAAAGCTTGTTTTTGCATTTTGAAACACTTTATTTAATCCAGGAAAAGCAGCAAAAAATGAGTGCTGCATATTCACTAAAAAATCTTTGGATTGTTTTCCCATTCCTGATGCAAGAGGTCTTTTACCTTGGGTTATTGGGAATAATTTGCGATTTTAATGAATTGTGATTAGTTAAGAAATCGTTCTTCATATAATAAATACTACACAATAATTTAGAAAATGTATATGAGTTCTTTATACCCACTTAAAGAGGGTAAAACATTGATGTAAATTCTTGTTATGACAAATGTAGGAGATAATCTTTTAAAGTGCATTTAATTTACTTTAATAGTAAGAACCACTTTATCGATGCCTAACAGTACAGAAAAAAATGAATACAGGATAATTCAAAGCAAATAAATAGCATGAGTAAATTCAGTGTGGCACTTACAGACACAATCATATTACCTTTACGTAAAGTTAGAAGAATAATAATAGAAATACCATTTTTGATTCAAGAATAAAAGACTTCTGCATAGATGTTAATAACTAAAGGCTGTTAGCCTGCTTTCTTTATTCTTGATACTAAATAAGGCAATTCCAGGGAAGAAGAAATTCTGTTGATTGAAAAGTTTAAACAAAGTAATTATTTTATCAAGTGCAGCAGGGGAGCTAAGTACCACAAAATATCAAACACCTGCAGATTTCCAAGAAGTTCTCTGCTGAAAACCAGAAGCAGCTGGGTGGAGGAGAGGCCATTTTATCAGTAACCAATGGCTTTCTGTGCTCCACTGACCTTGAAGTCAATGCCAGTTCCAAGAGATCACTGTCTGCTGTTTCTTCTTGCATTATTGGTTTGAGAACCATAAAAATGTCAGAGATTTACTATAAATCACAATTCAGGAGGGTTTTGTTGTCTTGGTTCTTTTTTTTTCATTTTCTTTTTTTTTTTTTTTTTTCTTCTTTAGCTGAGCCTGGCCATATTCATTTGTGAATTGTGGGTAAGTAGTTAGCAGAATGTGTCTCATTACCTTTTCCAGAGAACCTTGCTAGTTCTTTAATAGGGAGTTTTGTGTTTCTGTGCTAATTGTGATAATGCTGGTGAATGGGGCAGGGGCAGGGGTGGCTGGATGATCCTGCAGTAACCAGTGATGTGAGTCTGGAGGGCAAGGAGGGCTATTTTCTTATCTCCCTTGCTGCTTTTTTTAATCACTTGGTTTCAGCTTCTGCTTTGGTAAGGGAGACGTTAATTTTTTTGGTCTCTTTTCCCTGAAGTTGTTGTGTGTGTCAAATTTGTCATGGTTTAATGGCTTACTGTATTTCCCTGCACTGGAACCACTAAACACATTTTCATTTAAGTTGGGATCTTTAAAGAATGATCATCTTATCCATCTGTTCAGAAAGCACAAAGACACAAATCTGGGTCAGAAAAGAGACTTGGAAAAATCCCCTGTACTCAATCAGTTTCTGGCAAGTGAATTTGTCTCATGACTTCAGGAGCTGGTGGAAAGAGAATTTAGCTGCAAAAACATTCTTTTATCAGCTCTTTGCTTGGAGCCATGGCAAACAGGTTTCCAGTTTTGTAGATGGTATAGGAGGAACTCGAAAAGATATTTAACCTGAGGTTATTTTCTTTAAACTCAGAAAAACTTGCCACCCATTAATGTGCCTCCATATAGATTTATAAATAGGAGCATACAATATTTTCTTTCCTAATCAGGTTTGTGTATCTTCCTTGATTGATTTTTTTTCTTTTTCTTAAATCTTTAATTTTTCTTCATGGGTTCTGTGTCCTACCCAGGCTTTTCTTTCTGCTCTCTGTATGGGATACAATAGTTAAAGCCTATGGCTCTAGCAGAAATCTGATTATTTCCTCATTGTTTCTGACAGGGGAAAAAACAGCATTTGATGATCAGATGATCAGATGGCTTAATTATGTGTCATTTGGATTGGAGGACAGGGGGTGTGCTTTTGAGGTATTGGAACTCTCATTTTATGAGAATGTATTTTTATAAGGATTGTCTGTGTAGAAAGAAAAGCAGGTTTTGTCCTTGCTTGCCTTTTGGAATTTGTAGTCCTCTAAAGTCAATAGCCTTTCACAAGCCTTTGAACTGCAGATTCAAATTTTTCTAGGATGACTACTTTTTACTCCACTGTTATAAAAGTTCCTATTGATTGCATTGGGAATTTGACACATACATGACTATTGAACTCTGTGGTGTTGTGGGGGTTAAGTTATGCTCCTTGTTCCTACTGGAATCACCAGGAAGCCATGAACACACCCCAAAACACCTGCCCCCCTTGGCAAAGCAGGGGGCTCTTGGTTCTGCAAAGTCAGCTTGCAATGCTCCATTGAAAGCATCACGAGTTCCTCATAATTTTTATGTATTGGTGATTATTAGTAGTAGTAGTAGTAGAAAGGAGCAGGCTTGAAAGTATAAAGGCAGTATGCAGTGCTTACTAGGGAAGGGAGCAAGATGCTCCTTCAAAACCAGGATGGAGTTCTTGTTTGATACTGAATTACTCCATTTTCCTTGAAGAAGTGACAAGGAAGGTCGTCTGAAGAAAGCATTTGGCACAAGTCCCACTTTTCCCTTCCTGCTTACTTTGGATGTAATCCTGTAGCTATCATCTCAGAAATGCAGAGCAGGGTCTTGAAACAAGAAGCCCTGTCTTTGCCTGGCAAACAACAGGGGCAGCAAGAGGCTGGGATACAGCAATGGTGAGAATCCTGTTCTGGGAAAAAGCTATGAAAAATATCCAATAAACCATGGGTCCCAGTATTGGAATGCTGTAGACATGTGGAACCTTGGCAGGTTTAATGGAAAATGTTACATACTTGTTGATTATTAGCATGAGGACTTTTTCCCCCTTAAAAAAAAGAAAAACTAATTATTAGTTCCTGAGTTCTCTGTGGCCACTGATCTTTATAGAGTGCTATGATGACTAGAGCTGTGTGAATAACTGATGTTTCCGTTCCTTGGCAATACTAAATGTGGATAAATAGTTCAGAGTCAAATGAATTATTTTTTTTGTTTTGCTTACATGACTGTTATTTTTACTATTATTTTTTTTTAGCTTTCAAAACAGAATGGAAAAAATGTCAAAGAAAACTTGAGTCTTTGAATTTTTTTTTTGTTCAAAATGTTTCAATATTCTTAGATTTTTATTTTTCAGTTTTGTGCTTTTACCAATGCAAATTATGCAGTGAAGTGGAAGTGAGTTGCTAGTTGTTTCCCTGTTTTCATATTTGTATTTTTTTAACAGGAGAGAAGGCTTTAGGTAGAATAATTTTGCTTAGATCTAGTGACAGTACCTTGCATATGGGAATCATTAAGATGTGATATTTAAGAACCTATCAGCTGAAGGCAATAAAATAAATTTTAAACTTCTGGTGTCCACAAGAGGGGAAAAATCCTGCCTTTTGTTAGCATGTCCCTTGAGTTGTACCAGTGGGATGCTTAAGGCTGATATGGAGTTTAAGACCCCCATATGGTGACCTCTCAGACCAACCCACTGAACACTGCAGTATGTATTTGTGAGTGGGGAATGATCCTCAGCCACCAGAGAAGTTTCCTCTCTGCATTTTTTTGTCCCTGTGGTGTTTTGGGTGTGGGTCTGTACCAGCATCCAAAGCAGAAAGCTCTGCTCTCTCCTTAAACATGTCCAGCAATGAGCACAGTTGAGAAGCTCGATTGTCTATCAGCTCAAACTCTGTTAGTGTAAAACATATGATGTATATATCTGCTATCATATTAAATGTTATATGCATATGCAATACCTTAGGAGGATGCTGTGTGTAATGCAGCCACCATATGTCATATAAAATAAAAATGAAGGGGGTATATGAGTAAATATTGTACAGCATATGGCAGTATGAATATTAGCCTCCATCTATATATAGCTTCTGAAGTATCTGTTTTAAAATAAGGGAAGAAATCTAACATAATAACAAGTGAGTAGAAATTGTGCATCTTTTAAAGTTCTTGATGTCAAGGAGGCAAAATATCATTCCAATACTTAGATTTAGTATGTACTTCACACAAAAATAAATCATGTAATATTTTCATGGCAGGCATAGAATGTTACGATTTTTTTATGATGATCATGGAATTGGGATTCATATTTTATAGATAGAACTAATATCACAAAGAAAATCCACCAGAAGAAAGATGTTAAGGAGAGAGGAATGGTGGTGAATTTTCAGGAAGGAATGGAAAACTTAGCATAATTAACTTTTTTGATAGGTTTTGGTCTTGTATTTGAATAGCTGTTGCTAATATTCACAAGGCAAACATATGATTTTAAATGCTTGAAATAGAGAACAGTAAATTGCCCTGTTTCCGATTGCAGTTGCAGTAACATTGAACTAATTGCTTTTGGAGCAATAATATATTTGATCTTAAGGCTGTGTTTGTTCATATATGTTGTTTTTACATGTTGACTGTTAATTGGTGTCTAATTATATTACCACCAGATCCCCAGTTCTGATCTTCTGAAAGACAAGTGTAGTGTAAGGTGCTTGGGTCGCTACTGTTTGCTCTTTGCATTCTCTACCAGTGAATGTACCAAAACCCAATTTCATATGGGGAGACTGTTGCTAAAAGTGGCTTGACAGCCAGCAGTGTCCCACGGAAAACAGCATTTTCTTCTATGTGCGATGCTCTGAAGAAGGGCAGCAGCAGTATGAATTTATGCCCTGAGCAAAATTAAAAGATGAACCTTGATTATCTTGAGTTTCCCTGGCACATGGGGCTGCGCTAGAACATGATCAACATCACAAAAGATGTTTTTACCAAGCAGCTTAATTGGGATATTCTGTCAGAAGGATGTGGAGACTTGGATTTGATGCCCACCTTTTTTTAAGGGACTTTTAAGTTGGGTTTTCTGCTCCCCAGGTTATGTGTTACAGATTTGGTTACACTGAAGAACCAGCAGGGAAGTATTCTACATCTTTCCTACAGAAACTGCTCCAGTTTTCACACAGGTTTAAGTTCCAGCCTTGTTTATTATATTTTACTTTTTCGGAGAGCTGTTCTGCCATGTGAATAGGAGTCTGGCCTGCTGGTCAGTGCTTTGCATTTGCAAAGGGCGATTCCAGTCCTCATGGGTTATCTTCAACTTAATTACTTCTCAAAAGGATCGCAGCTGGGTGGAGGAAAAGCAGATTGTAAGAAGGAGGAAAGCTGCTTGGAGGGGAAAAAAGGGAGACACTGCAGTAGGAAGAGAGGGAAATCCTTTTTTTTTTTTTTGTAAAGGACATGACACAAGAGGTGCTCTGGAAGAAAGGTCCTAGCTGTGGGAGCTTCTAGCTATGGCCTCGAAGCAGGCAAGCTGACGTATCTGCCAAGAAAAAGAAAAAGATTATTTCCTTTTACTGAAAATTAGCCCAGTTTGTTTTCACTGCCAAGGAGGCACAGGATAATGCTGCTACCAGCTTCGTTACTTACTTCATCTGTGGCTCATTCAGCAGCTGCTTCCTTGAATCAGCATGTCCCTACCAAATTATGTTAAGGTTTTTTACTTTATTTCTGAAACAAACCAAAAGTCTTTTAAGACAAGGAATGGATTGCTGGGGCAGTCTGACCTGGGGTCTGTTTTAACAGTATTTCACACAACAGAAACTATGAGGAGATAACCTTTTGACCTGGTCTGGATTTTCAGCAGACCATGGCGTATGTGAAGGGCTCAGTCTGTTCCCTGGTCCTGGGATGCAGCAGTAAGAAATACAATGGTGTTACCAATGCAGCACTTTCTCCTAGAATTTTTAAGAATTTCTCCTGGAAGACTTCCCAGGTGTCACCCAACAGGAAAAACGTAAAAAGCCTGTGCTCGGCAGCAGCAGGAGGTTGACAGCAGCTCTTTCCCTTCATCTAGATGGCAGGCCATCAGAAGCCAATACCAGGAACCCTGGCAGCAGTTTGGAAACCTTTCCACTGTAAGAATTTCAGTTTCTACTAAGTTATATGAAACGGGTGCTTTAGCATTGGGCATGTAAATGTGCTCTGTGAGGGTGAATTACAGTATCACCTGTACAGTGCTGCAACCCACTGTACACATACCTGGAGCCAGCGACTGCCAGGGGACAAGCCTTTAGAGGGGGAGCCCTCTTGCTGTGGTCCATGGCAGGGTGACACAGCAGCTGGTGGCTCACCTGGCACTAGAATTGCCAGTTTCCATATTTGACATCTATTAGAACTTGATGGTTCTCAAAGGCCATTACAGTATTGCTTGTGCATATATATCTGTTTTAATGTCCTAAGAGCATATTTACCTGATAGAGCTGGTAGCAGGCTCTGGAAGCATGTCTGTCACACTTCTGTTCAGCTGCTCAATTCACTGGGGTTTTTTGGTGGAACATTTAACATTGTGTTCAGTAATATCTGCCCTATAGTGGAAGAAAAGAAGGACTCAACAAAATATCTGAATTTTACCTTTACCTTCTGAATTGTCATGCTTTTTGGTTCTAAGTGGGATGCTTTGGTCCAGCTATGTTTTGCTTTCCACCAGGTTAATAACAGATAGCAGAAATAATACTGCTGAGCACGCTTCTCTGAGCAGTTGTCATTACTAGCAAGCATAGTAAAGAAAAATAATTGACTAGCAAAAGGTTTGATAACTCAGAGTTTTATGTTTCTCAGAAATGACTCATTCCCATATGCATCCTACAAACTGCATTCTGCACACTGAACTCACTATAACCTGCTTTTAGAGAGGCTCTTGTTTCACATTCTCATTTTGGCATTAGAAACGATAAAAGTAACAGCAGTTTGGAAGAGTATGTGAATGTAAAATGGCTTTCCAAAGCGGATTGATAATTACTTATTGCACTAAATAATCTTAGAAGTGTGTTAGAGAAGGAATGTGAGAAGAACGAATGAACTTACATAAGGAGAGAAATCTATGCATCCCTTCTGCTGTCTGATTCATTTAAACAGTCTTATTACAGTATCAGTGTGGAGGGGAGATAATGAAGGTTGGTTTATGTTGTTACATCTTTTTTTCCAGTTTGTTTTATTTTAAGAAATGCAACGTTAGCTATGGGTGGAGTTAGCAGCCACCAGTGCCACTAAAACGTTGCATTTATCTTGCTCAGCACAGCATGGGGACTGTGGCAAACTTCAAATGCCAGAAGTTAAATTCTTGTGCAGTAAATATTTTGGCTGCTCTAAACTGAAGTTTTGTTGTTTTGGAAAGCATTTCCTTTTGTAGATTTTTGTTTTGTTTTAAAATAAGCTTTCTGCTGGCACCAACTAAATTCATTTGACCTTTTGAAAGCTAATTTTCAAGAATTACCTCCTCTTGTATACTAAATTGTTTTGTAAATAAAAAGGTGTGACACAGGAGCATAGGAAGCAATTGGGCTTTATTCATCAATGCCTCTCTCTTGAAATCAGTCAGCACAATGGAGCTTGATACTCCTGTTAGAGGACAGGTAGTAACATATTGCTGGCAATATTTTCCTTCCTTCCTTCCTTCCTTCCTTCCTTCCTTCCTTCCTTCCTTCCTTCCTTCCTTCCTTCCTTCCTTCCTTCCTTCCTTCCTTCCTTCCTTCCTTCCTTCCTTCCTTCCTTCCTTCCTTCCTTCCTTCCTTCCTTCCTTCCTTCCTTCCTTCCTTCCTTCCTTCCTTCCTTCCTTCCTTCCTTCCTATTTATTTTTTTTAAATACTCTTTGGAGATTGATTTTTCAGAAGGTAGCTTTTAATCTAATGAGTGAGAAATCACACTTCTGCTTTATCCACTCACATTAAAAATGGAATTCATTTTTGTAACTATGAAAGATGTGTTTTGGTATCTGCTGGAGGGGAGCTGGGTAGGTGGAATTTTTACAGGTGCAAAATGACACGTTCCAAAAGGTTGCAGCTCAGGTTGCAGCCAGCTGAAATTCAAGTCTTCAAACTGATGCACTGCAAACCTCCATTTAAACTTTTAACTGAGTTGTGTGTAATTTAAAACTGATTGTTACTTGAGATGTACACAGAGTGGGATTAAGAATGTGTGTGTCCTTCCCTCCCCTTCTTCTCAGCTGGATTTGAGCTGAATTTCCATGGACCCTGCCCGTGCACTGCCCCTCGGCACCACAGGTCACAGCCACTGGTGGGGGCACTGGGGGGTTGAGCAGCAGCTATTTTTGAAGCAGTGCCACAATGGAGAACAAGGCCTGTGTATTTCAGAGGGGGCAAATGCATGTCTCTTTTTCAGTTTAATTTATTTGTATTTCTGTCTGTGATCACAGTTTTTGCCCTTAGTGAAGTCTTGGGACCTGGAACCTTATCCCCTCTGTAGGCATTAGATGATGCAATGCTGACAAGGTTTCTGCTGCCTCTAGTTGCCTGTGTCCCACCTTCAACTCTGGTGGAGGGGTTACTCCACTGGGCATGTGCAGGGTATGGTCACTTCTTTTAACCAGTTAAGGGAGCAGTTATTTTTTGAGCTGATTTTAAAAAAAAATCTTACATGTACAGCGATTCTTACTGAGGCAGTTAGAAGAACTACTTACTTATCTTTGAATCCATGGCAAATTAATTGGTATTTAATATATTTCAATCAGCAAAATTAACTGAAAACATTTAATGTCAAGTGACCAGTGCTTTTTTGAATGCCTACTTCTTCCTTCTGGAAAAAAAAGAATTGTTAGTTTACTTGTTTTCCTAATAAAAACCCTGCAGAAAATATTCACAAAGATCTTATTTTAGGGCTAAAATCCTTAGAAGAATCAGCTAGAATTACACCTTCTCTGTGAAATAGCAGCAATTAGGACAGACGCCCTCCTCTAACTCTGAGCTAGGCAGCTTGGGTGACAAATATGTCAAATTAATACATCACCAGGTATGAAAGCGCAGTTAGAATTTGACTGAGGTACTTCCAGCCTGAGAAAGGGAACGATTTATCAATGCAAACTTAATAACATCTATTTGAATCTAACTAAAAATCAATATTTCATTACCAAATTGTTAGTGAGAATGAAGAAAAATTGCGGAAGTCGGGCAGTTTGGTGGAAGAGAAGCATCAGGAGTTCAATGTGAAGACGGGATGATTCATGAGGCCAAGCCGGTGGAAGGGTGAAGGAGGACAAATGCAGAAAACTTGGAGGGCCCTCTCTCTGGTGACCTTGGCAGAGAAAGGAAAAAAAAAAACAGAAAATGAAAGTGACTGTCAACTCCCAACAGGGATGGATCGCACCATAAATCAAGCAAAGCCCTGAGAGAGGAGAGAGGGGCTTAGGATGGGGGGTGCGCACAGTGGGGGAAACCGTAGGATAATTTAACTCTTTGAACCTTGGATGCCTTTTATTTGTATTTTAGTGGAGCTGGTGAAACACATGTGAATCCTTTCCCTTTGCAATGGTTTACATGAAAATGTGTCAGGGGCAGTTAAATGGTGAAACATTGCTTTCCATTGGCTGGGATTTAAAGTACAGTACCAATAAGCATTTCCTTCAGCCCAGGAAAAGAGAAAAACGAGAGACTGAGGCTCTTGTGACACATAACTAAATCAGTTGGTTGGGAGGCCTAATCCAGGAGGGACTTTTTGGTGATTTACAGGGAACAAAAAAGAGATTTAAGGACATTAGTATTTCTATTACTGAAATAATCTGTTGATCCAAAGAGCAAGCAAAAAATCACTCCTTTAAACCTAAAATACAAATGAAACTGGAGGGCTCTTGGATTTTTTTAAAAACCTTTAGTATTTATTTTGTTCTTAAAGTCTGTACTCCGACAAAGGTAAAGTGAAGGAGGTGACTGCGACGGATTTGAAACTGTCCTCTGACAGGGGCTGAAGGGGATTCACAGGAAATGTGAATTCTTCTCTCAACCAGAATTAAATATAGTCTGAGCACTTTATTTGTTAAAGAGAGGCACAAAGTATTCCTGGTTCAGCCAGCTGTGCCACATCTTTGGAAGCAGTGGCAGAGGGTTATCACTGCATTTTCACACATCTTATGGCCTCCCTATGTCTGTGCTGGGTTCAACCCAGTTTTCCATCCCTTGGAGAGAAGGCAAAGGAAAGAGGTGGCTTTCTAGCTCTTAAGGCTCATATAAGTAAATAACTTTGGCTTGAAGGTGGTGGGAAGATGCAATGAAAAGTGAACTAGTGGATTGAGGGAGAGGGACTTGTGCTAAAAAGCTGCCACTTTAAAAGAGGAGGAAAGCTCAGGAACTTCAGCACTGGTCACTTTATTAAGCTGATGAAAGTCAGGTTTGTTTATACCTGGGATATCTTTTGTTCCACCTGTGTAGCTGCAGAGTGAGCCTGAAAACTAACATGTGTGCTCTTTCTTGACTTATGTTTTCAGCTGAACCAATTTGCTGGTCTATCCTGTGGTATTTGCCTGCATGGTGCTGCCCACAAAAGAGGTCAAGGCATGATGTGTCTGGCACTGACCAATCACCTCCACCAGTGCTCCCAAGGCAAAGGCTTGGGGCTGCATCCCTCACAGGCTCTGGATTTTGGGGGTGGCCTTATGCATCAGCGCTGAAGAAGTAGGTAAGAAACTGCTTGCTAAGATCACCCAATACAGCTGTCCTGCTGACAAGGTGCTGCAGTGAATGGGGAAATGCTACCAGGGATGCGAGCTCAGAGGGCTTCAGGGCTTTTGTTTTACAGGTTGTGCCTGAGAGGCAATGTGGTAAATCAGCTCCCAGCAGGAGGGCAAATGAGGGGTGATGGTGTGGGTCAGAAAACATGATGAAGTGTGTATAGGTCCCTGTATGCTTGGCAGTTCACTTGTGGTGCTGATATTTTAATCTAAATATAGGACTCATCTCAGAGCCTTACATGAGAAGTTGCAGATCTAATCAAGGTCAGAAGAACATTAAAAAAAATTGGAACAGGAAAAGGCCATCAGGACCAATGTTTCTGTTCCTTTTTTCCTCCTGTCTTAGCTCTGGATCTCGGCTCTAATTGCCATTTATTTTTTATTGCTCTCACTATACTTCTCATATAATGTTTATATTAATGGGCAGGGGGAGGAGGGGAAGTGAAGAAACACCAGGAAATGGAGTGCAATTGGAGTATGTGAGATGTGGCTTTTGTCTTCTTTATCACTGTTTTCTTGTAGTAGTTCCAGCTCAGATATTAATTTATCATTGAGAGTGCTGCAGAAGTGTGGTCCCTTGTATTTTATTGAAGGCTTGATCTAAATACCAGATGGTCAACATGTGATCAAACCAGCCATGGGCAAATAGGATAGTTCTTTGTGTCTATATTTTATTTCTTTGCCAAATTCATACCTATCTCATCTTCTGCCCATAAGCCTGTATTTATTCATTCTTTAAAGAAGTGTGCAACAGCTCTCGCTCCTTATGGGCTAGAGACAATGGGAATGATTGCAAACATTCACCATCTAAATGCAGTTAAAGTGCAATGCTGTTGCATACAAATAATAATCTCCATGTCACAAAAATGTCTATCTAAAGTTTACAGCAGAAAAATAATTCCTCTCCTCAAGGAATGAAGGCATGTCAGCGAATGTCAGATGGGGGACATTGCTTCTAGTAGCTGCTTTGATTTTGGGGATATGAAGAACTGTGAAATATTATGAAAACCCACAGCCCTACTGCTTGTGGAGTCCCTGCTTTAGTGTAGTGGTTTAATGGATGTGAATGAGAGACCATCTATGCCAGCTAGGTGGTTCTTTTTTTTAAAAAAATAATAAGAATAATAATAAAAAAATTCAATATACTTCATAACACAAAAGTAACAATATAAAAACCTTCTTAATCATGATAGGATTAAGGGATTTTTTAAAAGCTGCCTTGTAGTCACATTTCCGTTTCCTGATAAATTCCATACTTTCTTTCAAATCACTTCTTGTCATAATAATAGGAACTGTAAAAAATCCTTCCATTTCTGCAATGTGCTATGAAAAAGATGGGGCTGGAAAGGGGAGAATTAAGAAGGCTCCAAGTTTTATCATTCTGTTCATAAAGCAGCACAGCAACCATAACTGCAGTGCAGAAGAGAAACAGACACTGTACTGTCTGAGGTATTCCGTGCCATAAACTCCCATAATAGAAACAGATGGCAAAAACGCCTTGGAAGTGAGGGAAGTACCGTGCGCGCAGCTCTGCCCGAACATATGAGGAGATTCAGGCCTGACACATAAAGGAATACGTCTGGAGCTCTGCCAGCGCTACTGTGTCGTGCAGCAGTTGGTGCTGCAGAGGAGAGAACCCGTGATGTTGGGCTTGAGGCTCTGGAGTGGCTCAGCAGCAGGACCTTTCCCTGCACTTTAGTGAGTGTCTTGTTCTGGCTGGGCTAGCCCGGATAGACGGAAAACCACCCGGGATGTCATTGGGAGCTTCCCCCGGAGCCCTTTGGCGCCAGCGCCGCTGCGGCCTGCTGCGCCAGGCTGTGCGCTGCGTGCCCGGCCCCTGCCATGCAGAGCTCCTCGTGGCTGATGAGCTAAACGGAGCTGTGTGACCAGTGTCATGCATGCAGTGAAAATGGAAAAACTATTTTATTAATCTCTGGTATCTAGGTAAAGAAATGTCACTCATTTCACCCAGCATTGTTTCGCTGGTCCTGCTATGAGTGAAAGGAAGTATGATGTGTGCATTGCACTGGAGGGGAGCTGAAGGTCAGGAGTGGAACAGAGCTTTCTGCTGCACTTGGTCTCAGTTTGAATATTACCTGCATTACCATCAGAGCTCACTGTCATAATGGGGAGACCTTGTCACAGGAGGTAGGTCACCTAGAAATGGGAAGAAGAATTGGTGGGGGAAATACTAAATAGGATAAACCAAAAAGAAGACCAGTAGGGTCCCCAAACTTCCTTTGTGTGTCTTTGAGAGCAGTAAGTTATCTGCAAAAGACATGCTTCTCCTCTAGCACCTGAAATCCCACTGTTTTGGGCCCAACTTGCCTATCTTCTCATAATTTTATCAGCATTTTCCCCCAGTGTCTAGTTTTGACCTCTGTGCTTTTGTGATAGCTTGGATTTATAAGCTGAAATTATATTTTGGAGCTGTAGCCTTTCAGATATTCTTGGGAGAGGGGGTTATATCAGATTGTTTTCATTAGAAAACACCATGAGAGAGAAACTTTGCTATCATCTCTGCCCCTGAGGCCTCACGTTGGGCCCCAGAGGGTGTTTGTCCTGCCTGCAAAAGGCCGCAGGAGGCCTGGAGCGTTGCTGGCCCCTGTCGTTGTCAGCCCTTCCTCACCACCATGGGTAAATTCTGCTTCAAAGTTTTTGGAGGTCAGAGCTGTGTTCCCACTGTGTGGCTGAAACTTCTGCCTAGTTGCAGGGAAGAAGAGATTTTAAACAGTGTAATGGACTGTGTTGCATTGGCTTTGCACTGTTTACGTACTCTCCAGCCACCCAATTAACAGCCTAATATTTGTGCATAGCCTCTTTCATCTAAAGATGTCAAAGAGCTTTGCAAACATTAATTCATATGAATATGTTGATAAAAACAAACAAATGTTTCCTTAGTGCTTCCAGGCCTCTCCTCCCTCTGACACAAATTCAAACCAGCTGCCTCCATGATGGTGCTGGGCACCCATTCTGGTACAGGGGCCACTGTCTTGGCACATGAGTAGTGAGGGCCTGCTCTTTTCCAAGACCATCAGCAAATGTCCTAGCTGCAGCTCAGCAAGGCACAGAGGTCACCTTTCTCTTGATATGCCATGGTGAATGCTTATGTGCTTTCTCCTTGGTCTTGTCAAAATAATCTAGATTAGCAGCTGCTGTTACTACCAGCATGGGGGTTAATCCAGACTGCTTCATGAGGGGGCTATGCCTCCAGGGCTGCAGCAGCTGTTGAAAGTGCAAGAGGTGCCAAACCATGGGGCATTTATGTTTGTGACTCAGCATGGCTAGGGGGATGTTGTGTTCTGGGCACATCCACCTCAAGACTCCTCAGCTGGGCAGGCAACTGTCTGCCTGCAAACACAATTAGAAAGGGCTACAAAGGTATTGCAGTAAATATCTGGAAATCACTGATCACGTGACATTTCCTCTCTGATTTGCAATAAATCCTTTGGAGACCCACTGCAATTCAAGATTTAACAGCTAATGCTTAGACAAAGATTTTGCTTTTCAGTCTTATGGAAGAATTTCCAGCTCAAAGAAGAGTTTTCATATGAAATCAGACTAATTTTATGTTTGTCTGAAAAAAAAATCAAAAAAACCTCAAACCCACTCAAAACCAAAACCCCCACCAAAAATCAAAACGAGGACAACTTGAGATTCGGGATTTATAGTAATAGTTTGACCCACTCTAAACCATTCTGATGTTGTTTTTTATTCTTGTGTCAGATGTTGTGGGATCACTAACAGGTATCTGAGATGGGAGAGCAGCTGCCTTAGCACAGTCATCAGGAGTTGGATGAGGCAGATCTTCATGGATCTTTCCTTTGGAAGGACAGTGTTCAACCCCTGAAATACGAAGCCAGGTGCCAATACGAGCATTAGGTCACATAAAATGCACTCTTTCATTTCAGTTTAGTTCTTAGTCTGACAGTTTAAGCTTCTCAAATACTGTAACTCTTTAATGAAGAAATTGCACTCTCATACAGAAATCCCATATTTACAACACAGAACACCTATTGATATATTTTGGTCATTTTAACTGAATTTGGGAATCTTCATAACATGAGAAATACAACATTTCATTACACAATTACAGCTAATTATTTTAGAAATACAGTTTAAATGCAAGTTATCTTAAATTTATTGCTTATCTGACTGGAAAGATCTAAGCAAAACCTGAAAATCATAAACCCTTCCAGAACATTATATTTTATGCAGTCCAAAATGTGACACATGGGGTCTTTAATAATTCACTGCTTGTTAACATTAAACAACTGTTAACATGCTCAAATAATTAGTTATGCTTGCTTGACATGTTTGCATCTTTAATAATTGATGCATTTATCTTAATTACTAACAGTATTATGGTCGTAATATGCATCTTTTTTCTATCTTAAAATTTTAACAAAAACTGACTTTTTGCCAAAAATGATTATCCTCTAAGTTTTAATTACTCATTGTAATTAAATTGCAAGCTGCAGTATTTTATTTAAAATATCTTTCACGAAAAATATTTAATGGAAAAGAGGTGATTTGTTGTTTATGCATCACACTTAGTAAATATTTCATAAGTTTCATATTACCCTTTCAGAGCGGATATAAAAAACCATAACATTCTTAATATAAGAGTCAATTTAAAAGCTGCTATAGTAGTCTTCATTTCTCCTCCCAAAGGTTTGCAGAAGTCAGGGAATAAAGGGAGACAAAAAAACAGAAAAATGTGGTGGTGATTGTAAACAGGATGCCCACAGTTACAGGAACTAAGGTAGGAGATGTGCTGATGAGTATACAATGCATTCTCCAGTGGAATTAGTCTGACTTGAAACAGAGATTAACGTTAGAAGTTTTTTTGTTCTTCACTGTTCTTCTCACTCAGCTTTCACTTGCAGGCTGCTAATAACAATAGTGGCAGTACTTTGGCTGTAATCATTTATTTATTGCAATGCTGATAGAGATAGGGGTGAGCTTTGTGTCAGCCAATTTAAAAAGATGGTATTTTCAGGGCCTTCCCATTTGTAAGATGGGCTGGTTTAGATGAAGGTGGCTGTTTCTGGTCCCAAAACATAGTGGAGTCAATTACCACTCCTGTGGAATGGCAAAACTCGTTAACGGTGTCAAAGGATTCAGCCACATCCCTATTCTGGTGTGTGGTTGTGTTCCTTCCCAAGTGACCCACAAAGACACTTGAAAAGGCATCAGCATATTACTGGCAGGAGAAAGTTCATTTGAGAGACAAAAATGCTGTTGAAAGTTTTAGAAATAAAACCCAAAAGCTGGGAGATACTGTCTTATACTGCTACAGACTGAATGTCAGGGCTTCGTTTAGTAAGTGACTAATGAAAGCTCAGCTTGTCTCAGAGGTGGGTGGCTTCTGAGAAGCTAATACTTGAACCATGAGCCGAAGTCAGCCAAAACACTGCATTTTAATGGCAAAATGTGTCTGGGATTAGATCTAGTATAACAATTTTTTTTTTAAGATGTGTTGGTAGACCTGGGGTGCAGAAATATCCCATATGCCAGGAAGGGTGGACAGGGAGATCGTGACCAGATCCAGGAGTGTCTCCTCCAAGCTCTCAGCTTAGAAGTCTTTTTGCAGAAGGATTTACCCCAGATACAACCCTTTGCCAGGAAAACAACTTGAGGGGTCAGATGGAGAAGAATGCTGAACTCTGACATTGAACTCTGTGTGGACATAGTACCTGTTTTCTCAAATATTTGAGAGCTTTTCTTCCTGCAGTAAATGAAACACACATTTAGTCCTGAGCTGCCAGTTGAGTCTGTGGTCCTTCGGCTTCTGCAACAGCAGCAATTCTGCAGTGAAGAGATGAACCTATGGAGAGAATAAGATACAGAGCAAAAGTAATATGAGGTTAATTCCCTAGGAATTGCTTAAACAAAATGTGGGAGTGGCTGGTGGGCAGGGCTGGGGCTCTGCCTGCCCTGGTGCCCAGCACTGCCTGGCACACATCCACCACAAGTGGGTAGGGAGGGCAGAAACATGCAGCTGCTACCTTTCCAGCTCCTGCTTCCACATTCACTGCGTGCTTTCAATCTACCTTGCCTCTTCTGACAAATGTAGAAGACTCTCACTATTACAAAGTCCTCATGTCCTTGACACAGTGTTCTTCAAAAAAAGCGATTTCTAGTGTGATTTTGGAGTTAAATAAAAATTTACACATCACAGATCTATTAATCATTTTTTTCCCTTCTGTGGATGTATCTTCAGATTTCAGTGATTGATTTATGTGGCCAGATGGGTGCATTTGTTTCCTGCTGTCTTTCAGTCCAGCACAATCCATGCATGCTGTGCTGTACTGTGGGCTTGAACTTCCACTTAAAATGCACTACTGTACATATATTCTGAGTATTATTCCCTCTTTGGAACAACTGGGATTCAGATGGGAATCCTTTGGGCATGGAGCAAGTTGAGTTTTTCCCTCTCAATTAGTAAAGTTGCTATTCCTTTCAGCTTTAATAGGGAAACCTCAGTGTAGCAGAAGGAGGCCCTCTTGATGTACTCCACATTTTTGCTTGAAATGCCTTTGCATTTCCTGTCACACAAAATGTGTAGAAGCTCATTAGCTGAAGCCAGAAATAAAGGGTTGTCACAGAAGTTTACTGTGGGGAAAGCAACCTGTAGTCTGCATGTGCATTTACACTGATGTATACTAACATTGTGAAAAATATTTGTGTCCTGTTCTGTAGGGACAGTGCTCCCAGATCCAGGAATCATGAGAAGAAAGACCATGAAGACCTGGGATGTGTTCCATGGAAAGAGCTAGAACTGGAATACAGTGGGTGTAGTTCTTTGATTCTCAGCAATGTTTTATGCAAGGCATGTGTGGGCATATGGCATCCTCCTGGTCTCTGATAGCTGAATGTAAATCTTTAACCAGGTGATGCAAACACTTGTGATGATAAGTCCTTTCTGGAAGAGGGATGGAAGTCTCAGAAGCAGCAGGATCCCAAAGACCATGTGAAGGTAAGTGGATGGTAGGAGAGGGGAAATTCAAACTAATGCTCCTACTGAGGGACCAGCTTTGGAGAATTCACGTGGGAGAGAGGTCTCCCAACATCCCAGGTGGGAGCTAGCACTTCACTGGGCACCATGAATCCTCACCATGACATGTAAAGTCACAAGAAGTCAGCTTCAGAAGTTTGCCCAGTCAGGAAGTGAGTTATTTTGCATGTAAATTGTATGTATTTCTGTATGAAATTGAGCTTTTTGCTTCTTTCTGCAATTAAAAATTAACCTCTTCTGGTTTATAATGTATTCATGGCTGCTTTTCAAGCCCTGGTGGTGCACTAAGGAGAGGCCTGTAGCACTGCGCCAGGGAAAAGAGTGGCTGAGCAGAGTGGGTGTTTTGGTGGGACAGTATTTTGTGTTTCTGACAAAAGCAGCAGTAATGCAAAAACAGCATTTTGAGGGCTCTGACTTGCTTCTGCCATTCATTTCTGTTTAGATTCTTTGTGGGATGTTAATTTCTAATTTTCTCAGTTTTTAAGCCTTGACATTGACTGCAACTCTAACCTAGATTTGCTAAAAGCAGAAGAAAGGCTGTTCTTAGTGCTGCTGTCAGAGTAGGAGTCACACTTGCACAGTGCCTATCTCTGGCGCTCGTCTTTGGAGTGGAAATATCCATTAGAAGTCAAGGAACAGCTCTGTAAACTAACCACTGCCTCCAGGACTCCTCAACACTTCTGAGCTGAGCTGGCATGTTTTGCACTTAATTTCCCTTTTTTTTTTTTTTTTAATCCAAATATTCAGAAAAGAGTTTGCCTACAGCCGTACCAAACCCAATTGTATTTTTTATTCGGTATTAAGGCTGGCTCCTCGTGACCTGCAGGAGCTGGCAGGGGCGTGCTGATGCCCACATTCACTGATGCTGGTGAGGGAGGGAATGAGCTCCTAATAAGCTTCATGAGGACATTCTACAGCCTGAGTGCAGAGACCAGGAGGTGATGGAGTGGCTGGCAAGGATGGAAAGCCCTGGTGTGTGCATATAGTTACATTTCCAGTAGGGGGTTTAGCTTTCAAAAAATGTTGCCAGCACAAATATGGATACTTCCCTATGAACTCTATGATTTGCAAAATATACATACAAGTTTTACAGTATTTTCAATGTGAACATGTTCATGTTTATGACCCAGAATATTTCAACTGTGAGTCAAATTCTGTCTAGTTCACTCAAGGTTTTGACATTTGTAAGTCTTTACTCAATCTAGGAGTATCTTTAATGGTTTCTATTTATTCAAGGTGTCCCTTTATGCACTTAAAAAAAAATCTTTCCATTTATTCTGATTTATTATTTAAAATCTGAAATTAGCATTCTGCACTTCAGTTCTGACAGAGCCTTACATTTCATAGTAAAAGAGTTTAGTTAATTTTAAATTATTAAACTCCATTGGCTGCATGAAGTGAGCCTCTTTAAGCAAGTTTCTGTAGTTCGGGTGCATTCCAATCGACTACAATTACAAACTTAATTCAAAACATTTTGCCTTTGTTGCTTTTATCCTTATATAGAGCAGTTATTATTCTGGGTTCCACTCTCTGGTCTGTGAAGTTAAATAACAGCTGAACACAGTAACAGCAGTGTACAGAGCAACCTGTCCTGGGCAACATAGCTCTTCAAACTGAAGACAGAGACATTCCCAGAAAATAACTGTAAGTCTTTTTTCTCTGAAGGAAAAATTTTAAAATCTATTATATAAACTTGCTTACATAGGAAACTGATTTATTCTGTCAACAGTATGTATTTACTTTGCATTTTTTAAAGTTTTATCTCAATTTTTTTTTCCGTGGTATAAAATAAGTTTGTTTTTATTTTCAAATATATTTGCTTCCCATTTGTTACCTGGCATGACTTAGGTAAAATTCTAACTTTTGCACGAATTAGTAATGATAATGTCTTCAGGCATTTAACTGGAGAGACAATTGTGAAGCTGATTATTTTACAGAGCAACATTTAGTAGGTGAGAATGTCTCTGCATAGGTGAGATCTAATACACAGTCTTAAGGAAACAGTTAAGAAGTCTTTTTGACTGCAAAGCAGCATAGTGGAGATGAAAATTATTTGTGCAAAGTAGAACATAACAGAATGGAAAGTAGAGGTGCTTTTCTCTTAAAATTGAAGTTATATTTCAAGGGCAGTACGGCTATCTAATACTAAGCAGCATCTTAAAGCACTTCAGTTGCTGTGACTTCAGATGAAATCTGCTGCAAACTATAGATCTGCTTTATTTTTTTTTTTAACCTGCAAACTATAATCATTTGCATGCGTTGCTAATTCACTTGTCTCCTGAAACTTGAGCTGAGGACTTTGGCTTTTACAGCTTTATCAAGTGAAACAATTGGGCTAATATCACATTAATTTAATTAACTTTACTATTAAATTACTTGCTAGAGCACCTAACAAATGTAACATCTCCAAGACATTTTAGCAGATAGCTGCACCTTTGTTGTACACTCTTGTCTTGTAGTGAGAAAACATCTTGCTAGCATACAAGGCCCCTAACTACTTTAAAGGAGAATTTCTTGTTTGTACTCTAACAATTTGCCTGGATTGCTTGACTGGCATTTCAGAGGTGAAAGAAAACAGTAGAAGTGCTGGTTGGGGGAACTGATAACACTTTTAATGTCTCCACTGCTTTGCAAAGATCTCATTCAAACACGTGGCATTGATAGTTTATGGCATGTTTAGGATATCTGCAGGGAATTGCCTGCAGCCTGGGATTGCAAGTGTGCCCAGCTCTCAGCCAGCAGCAGCTTTGGGTGGGCTGGCACGTGGTGAGGACCTGCATTCCTGGTCAAATTAGCACCAGGCTGGTAAGGGAGACTGGTCCCAGGAAGGAAGGCAGATGTGGCACTTGTTCTTCCATCTTCTTTCAAAGATTAAAAATTAGTCTAAGGAAAGTACTAAAAGAAGTTCTGATTATCCAAAATACATCATCAGATGTTCAGCTGTCCCATCATTGGTTGAAAGTTTCATGGCAACTACTAAATATACATCTAAATATTTGTATATATATTTGTGAACTTAAGAGGTCTAATGTGGCAGATTGCTCTGTTTGACAGGAAAGTAGGTGCATTAAGTATTTTAAGAGAATGTAGTATTTCAGTTTACAGAGGCAAGCTGGAAAAAATACCATGGCCTTAATCCACATGTGGACACAGTCAGGAAGATTAAGGTAGGAAGGTTGTATAAGAACAGTACATGATTTGCATCCACTTTGTATTATACGTATATTAATAGGGTATGAAAATTCATCTATGCTTAGTATTAATTTATACATGGAGGTTTACAGCTGATCCCTTTAACTTCTGGTGCCAAACCCAGTGTTCAAAGGCTTGTGCTGCCATTGTTTCTGCAAAACCTTTACATTTATCTGCTGTAAAATAGGCTGAATGGCACCAAAGGGTGTCGTGTTTAGTTTTAAAATGCCACAAATAACAGATTTATAGATTTTTCTAAATACATTATTTTAGCTTGACAGCATTAATCATTCATGCTTCCTTCTTTCATTTTTCTACCTGCAATGGATTATTGAAACAGAAAATAACAACGGGAAAGGCTACAAGCAGTATCAAAATGTCAAGTTTGTACTTACAGTTGTATGTGCGTAGACAGGGTCAAGAGCCTCAATTATTTGTATATGTACACAGTGGTACTACATGAAAGGTTATGTCACCTGCAGCTATTTTCTTGCAGATTTAAATAGGACTGATATTCAACTCCACAGTCAGCCACTGACATGGAACATAGAATTGTAAAATACTATGAACTCTTATGTCAGGACCTAAAATATGAACTGGGTGATTGCAAGGTGTAGCTGTGGGCAATCCTATGTATTGCAGTGTAAGTCCTTTAAATTACTTTGTGTTATCCCTGACCTGTTCCTTTCATTTAAGCATAAACCAGAAACAACATGGAAGTACTTTCTAGGGAGAAGAAAACCCCTTGATATTGCATAATTTTGCAGTAGTGTTTGCTTGGGTTTTTAATGTTCTAGTGGTTTTTTGTTTCGGGTTTTTTGTTGGTTTTAGGTTTTATTTTTTAATGCTTCATATATCCCTTAATCCACCCAGGTATGGTCATTTAAAAAAATCCAAGAGCATGACTTGCATGTTGATGAAGAGCAAGTCTTGTGTCAAAACTGACAGCAATGGTTTTTGGAGCAGGATGTGTGATGGAGCTAATCACTGTATTTTCACAGTGGAGGGAGTAGGAGAGCAGCTAATCAGTAGATCTTCACTGGTGATGTACTTATTTAAGTTATAGTTTAAAAAAAAAAAAAGCATTAGTATGGAGTTTTCTTGATCAAGCTCCATATGTGTAATAGTCACCCTTTTGAAAGCTCAGCACAACACCAACAGCTTAGAAAGTCTTCTTTTTGGAGAAGTAATTGATACAAAGGCATATCTTTAAAGCAAGCTACTAAACCAGCAGTAACAATCATATATATTGGTAGACTTGTACATCACTGATGTATGACAGCATGAGGGACACAGTCATGGTTGTAAATTCAACTTCAGTATTTACATTTATGAATTCCTGAGAGTAACTTACTGCTTCCTTATCTTTAATGACAGAAAAAAATAAAAAAATAAAAAAAATTTGAAGGCCTAGTAACATAACATTTGTGTGCAGTTAGTCTTGCTTTGATTTAAATTATTTAGAGGTAATGATATAATTATCTCTGGGAAATAACTATCTTACCAGACAAGAACATTTCAAAGAACAAATAGATAAAGGATCAGATATTAACATCAAACTCCCTATCTCTAGTCGGGCAGCACAAAACACACATATATGCTGAATGGATGAAGTTATCATTGCAAACTCATTTTGAGACATGTCATTCACTTAGTGACCATGCTAATGCATCTTTCCAGTTCTTGCAGTTCTGTCACTAGAAAATGCTGTTCGTTTAAGCTTTTTATCAAATCTTAAAATACAGATTTCACTGTCTAAAAGTACACTGAAAGTAAATTAAGGCATTAAGTATTGCTGAATGAATATGGTTTTCAGAACTTAGTACTAAATGCTGTTGCATATCCAAAAGTTTGATCCCTGCTTTCTGGGAGGAAAAACATGTTGTATTGCAGGACATTGCTATCAAGTAACATACTCTCTGCTCTATAGGTTTCTTTTTTGTCATTTTAGAATTTCCCCCCCTGTTATTTAATCTCTAGAGTTATCTCATTCAATTATAAGAGATAATTGTTTTTAATAAGTGCTAATTGTTCTGCAGAAATTCTTCATGTGCACACACATCCTTATATCCACACACGGAGGCATTCATGCTACAGAATTTAATAGGAATTCCAGGGAAATAACTTTAGACTGCTTAACTGAAATACCAATGATAGGAAAATCCTGAGGATTTCTACTTACAAATTTAGCAATGGAAGTAACACGTGTAAGTCAGGATCACTATTATACAGGTGGAGTTTTAAAGTCTTAGGATCATAGGTATATCTGGCCAGCAAAATACCAGGGAAAGAGAATATGGTCAGAGGGAGGACTGAGATGTGGAGTGGTAGGTGTTCATAGTCTGTCTTCCCAACAGGTGCTTTCAAAACATGAAGTGCCTCTGGCAAAACTGCCCTCTAGGGAAGAGTTATTTATTGGGAGTGCCAGAGCAAGCCCTGGAACACTGAGGCACACAGGCCTGGGACAGCCAGAGCAAGGAGCTCTCCTGCATGGCATTCACCCCACTGGATGGGTCCTGCAGTCAGTGCTCTCTGTTGGGTCATTACGCTCCATGCTGACTCTTAGAAAAGAGTTAATAATGGGATTTTTTTCCCCCATGCTTTCTTTTCTACGTTTTCTGCAAGAGCATGTTCCATGATTCACATCAAAAATATTTTAATACCAGGGCAATATTGATTGACCATGAAGAAACCTACTCGTGTTTGTCAGTATACTCCAAGTAATAATATAAGTGAATAATGTTTTACAGTCACTTTGAATCAGTCTCTTTTCCCAAGTCCAATCCATCTGTATCCAGTTAGAAAAGACTCCTCCAAGGCAAGTTATTCATGGGTTCATACCAATTCCCCTCTTTAGATCCTGTAAACAAATCCAATCACTGACTGTTTAACATTTTTATTACTAAATTCCAACATGCAATAGAACATTACTGGGTACTGCTAATAATGGTGTGTGCTTCAGATGTATTCTCTTTGTGTCACAAAACCCCTTAAACCATATTCTAATAACTGTGTGTAAGATATAATTGGTAAGAAGCATCACATTCAGCGACCAGGAGGAATATCTCTGTAGTGCTTTTCATTGCTCCTGTTTTCATTTAAAGTAACCACCAGATATTTCAGTTCCTTCAAGGAAGAACAATCCATGTCTCCTGTGATAACCCAAACGTGCAGACATGCTGATAAATAAGATAGTTTACAATTCTTTTATTACTGTATTCTATGACAAGATAAAATAAACAGTATTTTGTGAAACATTACAACTTATAACAAAACTAAGCTACTGTCCAAAGAGGCTGAAAAATTCTAGTATAAATACACTTTATTTTCAGCTGGCTCATGGATGATTAGGGCATCCCAATACTTTGACAATTTTTATATAATACTATGAAGAATTTCATGATTTTCCTTCATCTTGCTACTGCTGCCAGCTCAATACATCTTTTTCTAGTAAAAATTATACAAATCTATGGTTTTTATTCTTCTCATTCACCATAAATCCTTGAGATAGTTTCATATATGTTAACTACCATTTTTCTTCCCCCCCAACATCTCCCTGGAGTTCAACCAGCAAAACCTCAGATATATTGTACAGAAGAGGAGCAGAACATAAGGAAACATTGCTTTGGTGAGATTTGAGTAATTTCTATTTATAAGTATCTACCTGCATTTCTTTTATATAAACAATAGTGAAAGATCAGGGAAAGGTTGGGTCATCAACTGGCATCTGTTTCTCTGCATGAGATGTCCCAGGAGAATAATATTTACTGAGCAAACATGAGTTACATGATGGACCATAATGTAGAGTTTTCAAATTGTCTTGGCAGCTGTTCACCTGTTGAATAGCTCTGTGACTTTCTGAGGAATTATTTGCTTGATCCTGTCAAGGCAGAAGAAAGAATTTTGATATACACAAAAAGCCATCTATGCTTTTCTCTTTAATAATCTCCCTTCACAATATACTCATTTATGAAGCCTGACCGTACTGATGAGAAGGGACAGGCAGATCTTTGGCCTTAAGAGTTTGTCTCTGCCTTTGTTTTAGAGGACTTTCTTTGGGTTAGATCTCTGCTTTTTCCTGCTCTGCTTATTCTCAAGATATTCCCGTTGCTCCCTAGGCCTCCTGGCAGCCCAGCTCCTGTTAAAAGGCAGCACAAGAAGCAACACCCAAAACCCACGTGCTGTCTCCATCCCTTTCCGTAGTGCTTCCTATTGACCTGCTCTCCAAGACTCATCACTGGGGGCCTGTCCATGCAGGCTCACCCCCAGCCTTCAGGCAAACTGGTGGTGCTGGGAGAGCATGCTGAGGTCCCTGCCTGACTCTTCAGAGCATTGAGGGGGAAAATCCAAGTGCAACTTAAATGTTCTTGAAAGGCTGGAAATCACAGCAAAGCTTATATCTGTGGTGTTCTTTTCTGCTCTGCTCCTTTCTCATTTTACCACCTGTAGTGTAAATTTTTATGAGGAAAGGCTAGCAAAAAAGTAAATACATTTTTTTATGTGTGTGTGTGCCACTGCCTGCCATTCCCTCTGTTTTGTTATTACACATAGGAGTTTCTTCTCATTTTAAAATCCTATTTACTGCCCTATTATGCTTCTTTTATCTCTGAATTTGCTTTTTATGGGCTCTGATTATTTGGGCAATAAAACCTTCTTTGTATGGGTCAGGGTTTTTTGGCATAACAAGAAATGTAGCTTCTTGTAGCCTATCCTGGTAGGAAGTTTTTACATGCAAGGAGTAGTTACTATGTTTTGAAAAACAAACAAACAAATGAAAAAGCTTAAAGAGCACAATCCCCCAAACCAGACGGCCTGTTGGAGGGTTAAGGGCTACCTATATTATGCTCTCCACTTACCATAACTTCCAAAAGGCATTCAGAAAGCAAAATATATTTTACTGTTTTGTGCTTTAAAGATTAAATTCAGAAGATTGAAGCAAAGCTTCCAGTGAAGGGTGATTTGTGTTTCCAGTCTAGTCTTGAAGGTGAGCTTTTTAGAGTCCTCGGGGTGATAATAAGATTCCAAAAAGATCACAGAGGTCATTTTGCAGGACAGTGACCATGAGACTAGGTGTGAGATACTGCAATGAACTTTGTGAAATGCTCTAAAACCCTTTCTTCTGTGTCTAATTGTGTTGTGGATCCAAACTGGTTCATAAATCAGGTACACACATCTGATGACTTAAAACATGCAACCTGTGTGTGAAAGATTCTAAAAAATATACAGTTTTGACAGGTAGTTATATTTTGTTCTCTCTGCCATGACTTAGGACGCGCTGTCATTCTTTGTTTCAAGCAAGTAGCTGAAGTATTAGTAAGATTTTCTTTCCATTTTCTTAGAACTCCCCAAGGTCTATAGTTTTCTTTGAGGAAACAGTGGCCATTAAATATGCTGTATGTCAATGCAGCAGTGAGGTGGTTAATTTTGACTGAATATTATGCTATATAACCACTTGGCATTTAACTTGAAAAATGACTTTCTGCTTCACCTGTCAGCAGCCCAGTTCTCATCAAATAAGTGAGTGAGAAAAATTTTTAAATTTCAATTTCCTGATGCTATTAGACACTACTTCTTCCATACTTAAACAGTTTAGCAGTGCATGTACATGTTTTGGTATTCATGCCATGCATCACACTACATGCTATTACAATAGCTTTTTTGTTTAAAGGGTAAAGAGATGCATGGATCTTTATCTTGGGGTTAGGAAAATGTATTGCAGGAACATGGCCAATCAGGTTTCTGAATAACTTTGTAACATAGTACCATAACCCTGATGCAGTGTGAGGAATTTAAAATACTAGGTGACTGCGACTCCACAGAAGGAAAGCGTTCTAGATGGAGGCAGCACACACAGTAATCTTGTCCTATTTTCCTCTGGAAATCAGTGCCTTGTGGAGTATTCATCTATTTTACCCTTTCTTCTGCCAGATACTTAATTCTGATAAATAATGCAAAATATTTTTTTGCATTTTCAGTATATTTTAGAGATTAAAACAAATGTCATTTTGCATTAATGGTAAGTTTGCTTTGTTTCTGTTTCAAATACAACATTAGTTTCCCCTGATGGCTATCATATCCTCAAACAGTAAGAAAACTTCATTGATAGAAGGATGGCACAAATTAAAGAGTTTTCCCCATTTCATTTTCATTTCTTATGCTACTGTACACAGTTTTCACTTTACCACTCGTAAGTCTAGAGACATTTTACTTGGGTGGAATAATGCATCATTGCTGCTGTATTTCCCTTTATTCCTTGACATTAGTTTTTATTGCACATTACAAGATGTATAAATCCATAGTTGTTTAGTAGCAAACATCAAACATCGTTTGAAATAATGGTTCTATGTAAATATGAGCTGGTATCACTAGGGTCATTATTATTTGTTCATGTATTTGGTTAGTCTTGACAATTGACTCAGTACTGTGGGTTACAGAACAGTATGGACAGCTTTAGTCTGCAGCATTTACTGTCTTAAAAACAGAAGACAGGTGGTTCTTAAGGATCCAGGGGTGAAAATTACATGCTGTTGTTTTATGTCATGCTTATAGTAGGAGGGAGAAAAGGGAAAAAAAAAACTAATAAAAAAAATCTGTGTGGGGATATATTCTACTACTTTTAAGAAAGTACCAAATTGTGGATTGGATTACTCTGGCTAGTATTTCCATTTTAATGTAGTGTGACTTTGCTAAAATGAGGAAAGTTTCCTCAGCTTGAATGAGGCATAAACCCCAATCAGGAACCAGGCTCAACATTTTAAAAGGCACAGCTGAGCTGCTGGGTGTATTTTAGGGCTCTACTCCTGGTAACACTTGTTGTGGGTTTTAGTATTTCCAACAATGTGATTTTTTTTTTTTCCCAGCTGACAGGAAGGTCAAACTGGGATGGAGAGCAGCCCTGGCATGTGTCTTTGCTTGGAGCTGAACAGGGCCCTTTTGCTTTGGTGTGTGTTTGTAGGTACAAAACCATGCCTGGGAGGGAGCTTCGACTCCTCAACTTTTGTTATACATTTGTAAGAAAGCTAGGCTGTATGTGAGTGAGAAAATTAAATATACCTTGTACCCTGCAGGAATAAGTACGGGGGTTTAGTGATAGTGACAATGGAAGCACCATGCCCTTAGGGTTGATTACAGTTATGCTCTCAAATTTACAAGAATTACTGTTTAATGAAACAGCAATAGACACTTCTTACCTGTGGGTAAATTAGTGTACTGCTTACATAATGCTGGGTAGTTATTAACTCAATGACATTGTCCTGAGTTTACTCTGTAGTCACTGCATAGGCTTTGCCCTTCTTCTCCGTTCCTGACAGGAGGGAGGTGGAGTGCAGGACATCCTCTTTTGGTTGCCTCATATTTTTGCCCACAGAAATGTCTGCTCTGCTTTTCTAGGCTGAGAAATGTGGAAACTCATCAACATTTGTGGCATTCTCTGTGTAAAGAAGAGCATGCTTTACTATGCTGGTAGAAATGAGATTTTTTTTCTCTTCTATGTATAAATGTACACACATTCAAGATTATGTTTTATAGGGTCTGCACATGAGTGAGGGACTTGCAGGAGGGCTCTGTGTCCTACAGACAGAACTGCTGACTGTGATCAGATGTCATATCCATGTGGCCATTTGTGATACTACATCCTCAAGGGAAGAGTACAAGCTCCATGACCAGCCCCCTCAGAAGATCATCTCTCATGAAGCAGTGAGTGGGTTGAAAATCCAGTGTCAGCTGGATGCTACAAGGCTGATCTGTGTATTAGGTTTGTGAAGCTGTTGGATGGTGGCCTGTAGAGTCCCCATTCTGTCTGGGCATAGGTGAGGGTCTATGAGAGCTGGACACAGCTCGTCTCCCAAGAGCTGATGGGAGTCTATTTGGCAGAGATGGATCAGTTTCCTTCAAACTGGCCCTGGGGCCAAGGTGGAATAAGACTGTTCTAGGCAGAAGATGGAGAGCAAAAAGTTAACAGAGCAAGGTGCAAAAATCATTGAGCTCTCCCAGGCAAAATCTTTGTCCACAGAGAAGTGCCAGTACAGCGTTGCACCCATGCCAACCAGCTCTTCTGGGAGGCCACTTCATTAGCACCAGCTTTGCACTGCCCAAGGCATGGCTGGGCAGGAGGCCGGGTGCTGCCTGGCATGGACACTGCCTGTCCTGCCCTGGGACTCCAAGGCTCGCCAAAATAACGTTGCATGTGCAAACGTGTCCTGCAGAGGCCTGTGGAGGGATGTTAATGGCTGTAAGACTTGTCAAAGTCTAATTAGTTCCTCACAGAAGAGAGATTTCATTTTTTTTGCCCAAATCTTTTCATTTGGAAAGATCCCAAACCCCTGCTTCCTGGGAGCCTGCCTTAGCTGTTAAATTCACAAAGGGCTGTTACAGAGGATGACAGATTTTGGTTTTAATTTTTTTAATAATATTCTGGTTTATTATGGGATTTTTTTTCAAGGTTAAAGAAATTATAATTAGAATTGTGGATGTTCTAACCCAATCAGTTGTATGGGATTTTCCTTGCTGACCTCCATCACGGCAGCACCAAAGGGAGTGAGTTCATATATCACTGCAGAAAGCTGAGAGTCCCCTTGAAGCATTATGAAAATTGCTGTACACGGCTGTTTTGTTTCTGGAAGACAAATTCTGTGCAAAAGGTAAGAGACAACAGGTGAGGAGGTTGCTGTCCAGATGCAGTGCTGTTATGGTGGGGCAAGGTCTGTGCATTGGTACCTGCAAATTTGGTAACAACAGCAGGTGAGTCCTGTCTCCTCCTGCCCTGCAGCCAAAGAGAAAGAAATTTAGGTAGAGTAGTGCACAAAAATCCTTATGCAAAATCTCAGAGACTACAGGCTGGTGTGGAGATTCATTAGCATCACATCCTCATACCCTTTGAAACCACAAGGCTAGAATTTCTGATACTTTCACCCCAATGCCTGTTGATGGCTGAAGTCCCAGATCCTCATCAGGTGAATGAGACTTACCATGGGGTCACAGAATCACAGAATGTTAGGGGTTGGAAGGGACCTCTAGAGATCAAGTCTAACTCCCCTGCCAGAGCAGGACCACCTAGGGCAGGCCACACAGGAATGCATCCAAACAGGTCTTGAAAGTCTCCAGAGAAGGAGACTCTACAGCCTCTCTGGGCAGCCTGTTCCAGTGCTCTGTAACCCTTACAGTAAAGAAGTTCTTCCTCATGTTGAGGTGGAACTTCCTGTGCTCTAGTTTGCATCCATTGCCACTTGTCCTATCACAGGGCATGACTGAAAAGAGATTGGCCCCTTCTTCTTGACACCCACCCTTCAGATATTTATATACATTAATAAGATCCCCTCTCAGTCTTCCCTTTGCTAGACTAAACAGCCCCAGTTCTCTCAGCCTTTCCTTGTAAGACAGGTGTTCCAGTCCCTTAATCATCCTTGTAGCCCTCTGTTGGACTCTCAAGTAATTCTCTGTCCTTCTTGAACTGGGGAACCCAGAACTGGACACAATACTCCAGATAGAGTCTCACTAGGGCAGAGGAGAAGGGGAAGATAACCTCCCTTAACCTGCTGGAAACACTCCTGTTAGTGCACCCCAGGATACTGTTGGCCTTCTTGGCTACAGGGGCACATTGCTGTCCTGTGGATAACTTGTTGTCCACCAGACTCCAAGGTCCTTCTCCACGCAGCTGCTTTCTAGCAGGTCAGCTCCTATTCTGTACTGGTGTATGTTGTTATTCCTCCCCAGGTACAGGACTCTTCACTTACTCTTGTTGAACCTCATTAGGTTCCTCTTTGCCCAGCTCTACAGTTTGTCCAAATCTTGCTGAATGGCCACACAGCCTTCCAGTGAATCAGCCAATCCTACCAGCTTCTTATTATCAGCAAACTTGCTGAGGATACCCTCTCTCCCCTTATCCAGGTCATTGATGAAGATGTCGAGCCCTCTCAGACTGTGTGTGGGGTTGGCAGAGCCTGGGACACATATGCCCTGCAGGACTCATAATCAAAAGCTAGGTAGTCTGGCCTCACCAGCCTTCAGCTGGAAGGAAAATGGTTACAACTGCTCTGATTCCCTCTCAGTGCAATAAAATAAGGAGAAAGACCATATCTCTGAATTCTGTTGTCATTCGTTAACATCTCATCCTTCACACATTTCTTTAATCATTGGAGGGCATTTGCAAATATTTAAAAATGCTCCCTCTTCCTTCAGGAATTTTTATATTGGGTTTTATGGAAGGTTTATAATAGAGCAAATAACAGTTTGGATGAAATTCTGGGAATTCTTCTGTAGTGCACTTCTGCATGATAATCATTATGAGATTGCTTCCCCACTGCTTGCTTAATGCAGCTGTCCAAGTTTTGTATTTACTGGGAATCCAATTTGTTTTAAGAAATTAACAAAACAAATACTTAAGTACTGTGCTGAACACATCGTAAAGTTTTTATTCATTTTGGTGAGAAGGAAAAAAGCATTATAGTGCTCATGGAACAGCCTTTGAAGCCACATTTATGAAATTGAATCCCTACCAAAATAATTTGCTCATGTTAATACAGATGTCGTATGGTGTTGCAACAATTATTCTGTTGCTTTTCTCTCCAAACTGTGTTGAACTTTACTGTGGCAGTGGGCTAATATCTGCTCAGAGAGGCAGGCTGACTGCTTGATTATGGCAGCAATGCCCCTGATCCGCAGAGATGCTGATGGGAACCATGTGGTCCTCAGATACAGTCACAATATTTATGCTCCTCAAAGGGAAGGGCGCCCTGGCACTCGCAGTCAGGGCTGCCGAGTCCTCCCGGCCTTTTCCGTAGCCCAGCGCATGAGATAATTTCTGTGCTTCTCAGGGCAGGCACTGTTAATCCCTGTGATCTCAGTCACTGTGGCGTTGCTCCTCTGAATGTCCCCTGCTTAAAAGCATGGGGGAATAACCAGGTTTTTTGTGTGTCTGGTCACAGAAGCACTGGGCTTTCCAGCTCGTTTCTCCCTCTCAGTGCAGGCTCTGGAAAACTTCCTTCCTGCAGCTCAGTTGTGACTTCTAACTGCAGCAGATGCCAGTGATTTGCTGTGCTGGGAGCCATTCGATCCCCTCCTTCAGCCCCAGGACCTGCTGTGTTGGTTGCTGGCTGTGTGCTCTATGTCCCTCCTCTCAAAAGAGCAGAGATTTGGGTCTTTTGCTTGTGGGCACTTGTAGGATCATAGTTTCCCCACTCCCCAATATGCTGTCCTTTACTACCAAATGCTGAGCTCTTTCTGCAGGATAACTCGTGTCTTTAGCCACCACTATTTTTCCCAGGTACCTGCTAGCATTTTTTACATTTTTGCTCCTGCCAGTATGAGTAGCATACACAGAACACAAAATACAGGTGCATCTCTGAAGTTTGTTGTTGCTTGTTGCTTTTTTAAGGAGAACAAAAACTTGCTAAATGCAAAAAATTTGAAGTTGAAAGGTATTATCTGATACCAACTCCTACCAAGGTTTCTCAAGAGTAGACAGAGCATCCTGGATCTCACTGCCCTCCATGCTGCTGGAGGAACCTGCCCAACTTACCAGTGCTGAGCTCATAGAGGTTACATTTTTCTCTCCTTGGCAGGCCATGTATTTATTTCACTTTACAAAGTCTTTGTTTTTTAAAAAAATAACAAAATCAAACCTTGACATTTTACCTAACGTGATCTTAAACCTGGTGTCTTTGCTTCCTTATGGATATCCCTGTGCTTGCTCAGGCAGTCATGGTAATAAAGCTGTACCTGTACTTGGACTCTGTTTTAAAAATCATAAACAATAACCTGTGGGGCAGGGATGAGCAGGCTGTTTCTGAGGAGTCCTTGGATTCTCCCTAAAATCATCTCTGACAGTAGCTAGACTGTGGCTTCAGAACAGGAGCTGCCTGCAAGGGCAATGCAGGGGGCATGGCTGTGAAGCCCTTATCACACCCCCGGTAGGCATAGGCCAGAGGAGACTCTTGGGGGCACTGCTGAAGCACAGAGCTTCAGTCTGTTACCAGTTGTTGAAATCTGCAGTGGAACAGGTGCCATTTTCTTATAGGAAATGATAGGGGCAAAAAAAGTACATGAGTCTGTTGATCTGGCTTTGCCTTTTGGGGAAGAGGTGAGTTTGAGGGGCTACTTTTTTCCTTCCTACCACACGGGGCAGAGCAGCACATCATGGCCCCTGGAGCTGGCCAGCACCCCTGCACCTCCCTAGCCATGTGGTGGGGCTACCTTTCTGGCAGAATGTTTTTTGCTGGTTTTCTTTTTTTTTCTTCCCCTGTAGTGATGCAAACTGCACTAGGCTTTGCAGCTGATGTTGTTTTTCAGCTAGAAAATATTAAATGGGCAGTGAAAGGACAAATAATTTGTTTTGGCAATGAGATGTCTAACTAGTTCTCTGAAACTGGGGCTTTTAAATCTTTCCTAACCTGGTGGATGCATGTCTGATTTGGAACAGGCAACTTTCAGGTAATTTCCCTGCCTGCCCATTAAAGGCTTGGAATGAAAGAGCTAAAGCCACTTGCCTGTACAACTAAGCTGCAGAGCAACTTTGCTTACTTGAAACTGATTTCAGTGACGCAGAGTGTAATTGTAGCATTGCTGGGCCTACAAATACCTGTGATTTCCAGTTCAATCAAATTGTTTGTATGTTTATTGTTTACATGTTTACACCAAATTATTTATATGTGTCAGCTAAGTAAGCATTTGTAGAATTTGCTGTGTCTCCTCAGAGAAACTTGCAGTACAATTTTCCTCCCCATAATGGTGACAGTGATGCACCCCTCTCCTAGGGCTGCTTAGTAACTGCTTTGCTGCAGTGTGTGCTGGGTGCTAACAGCAGGAAGCATTATTTAAAAAATCTTAAATTAGCAGATTTTATTTACCACACCAGTATTCTCTCGAGGCATCTCACTTCTATCTAAGAGTTTTAAATTATCAGCTTTTATTTATCACAATGGGATGCTCCTGATTTATAACACTTTCTTGTACGTTATTTACGCAGACCAATATGGCATAAAAATAGCTGTGTAATAGAGAGAACTCAGAAACACTCTGAATTTTCCAAAAGCAGAGGGAAAATTGAAAACAGTTGAAAATATCAGAGAAATGTTAGCTGTTGTATCTTTTGTGTTGACTTTTGACTGTCATTGTAAGTAATCTTTGACTGCTATTGTAAGTAATCAGGACAAGAGGACCTAATTTAACAGTTTTGCCAGTGCTTAGGAAAGCAGGTTTTAAATTAATGCCTGAAATTTAAGGTTACTATAGCTGTGTTTAGGTCTCTAAGTTAAATCTATACCAGTTGCAAGACAAACTGGTAGGAGCATTTGAGCTTTGTTTCATTCAGCAGGCTGTTGTCTAGTTTCAGATGTCATTTCAGTTAGATCCCTGTGTAAAAAATCTTAAAGAATTTTTTTTTTTTTTTTTTTTTTTTTTTTTTTTTTTCATCTGTGTAACTGCTTCAATTTTTCCTAGTTGCAGAAACATCAAAAGGAATTCAGACTCACTTGGTCATAGTCTGGACATCACATTTTTATAGGAACAAAAAAAGATGTACTGTGCCCTTCACACATGCTCATATTAAAAATTTATTAGGTAAGTTTCAACATCTTTCAATTAATAGGCAGATTTTAAGACTCTTGTAAGTAGTACAGTGGTAGTAAATGCCAGCTGATATTTTACAGAAATATTCCCAATAAAAATACTGTTTGATTGCAAGGGGGAGCAGAACCTTCAGGAACATATCTTCATTTTTGGTAGTTTAGTCCACAGTAACAAAAACCACATTGTACCAATCAGATATTTAATGAGCCTCTAACTCCATTTCTGCCTTATCCCAAAGGTATAGCAAATAGTGCTGCTTTTTTAAAATATCAAGAAAACATCATTTGCTCTAAAATGTCCCTAAAAGCAGGTCTAAATTGCCAATAAAGGCTAGGTAATTGTATCAGCATGGATCAGAAAGCATTTCTCAGAACTGATGAAATAGTTTGCAGTATTGCAGAACCTGAATGATGCTCTCTGAACATTACACTGGAAATATCAGAGACTGGTCTAGGTTTAATTTGCTCACTACTGTGTATTTTGGATTCCTAGGAAATATTTCTCTCTAATGTCATTGTGTTTTTCTTTAAATGTAATTTATTTGAGGAAAGTCAGATTATTTCTGCAATCTAGAGTTCACTTAGAAGAACTTTTTGTTTATTTGCCTATAATAGAATACTATTTTTTCCTAGAAAATTGTGTTGGAAAATTCTCAAATCATTTATTCCTTCTTGTATTCAAGATTTTAAACATTCCAAATTTGAAAAATAATAATTCACAAGATTGTTGCCCACCTTATCAGTTCTGCTTCAGTAGTTATACAATCATTTGACAACCAAACACACATACAGTATAAATATTTAAGAAAAAGTAAATTCTATTAAGCAGCAGCGTGATAGATGCAGTAGTAGGTACTTATCTTTGAAATATTAAACTCTAGACATTTATATCCATACAAAAAAGAGTTTCCTGCCATTTGATGAGAATTATGTGCCTGGCACTAATAAAATATTAAACTCCAATTTAAAAGATAAGTATCTTACCCACTTTTTTCATAATAAAACATTTTACAGTGCATATGAGAGCTAATATGCATCAGAATTTCCATACAATACTGTATTTACAAACTTTTATGAAAGTTTTGTGTCTGCATTTATTAGTTGCTGCCTCTATTTAAGCACTTATTATTTCATATAATGACATTTTGTGTTTCAATAATGCATGATAGAAGGTGTACAAACAGGCTTTATTTTTTTGTAGTGGAGTTTTCTTTTGTTACAGGCGACTGCTGCTAGTTAATTAAATGTAGATAGCCCCGGAAAATTGCATTATCCTTTTCTGTCCCTATTATATAAATTAATGTCAAACTGATGCAATGTTTCATGTTTAAAATAATAGATACATGTGTTAAAAATTATACCCTGCAGTTTTCTTATTTGACAATGCATTATTTTCAACTGGAAATGTCAGTTTCTAAACCTTCTGCCAAGAATATTTTGTAAAGGGCAGTAAGTAATAAGTGTTAGTTATCAAATATAGTGTATTTTGAAATTTGAACGATACTATATGTGGAGGAAAAGTCATAATATAAAGAGTTTCTTTTTCAAAAATAATCTTATAAAATGAAATGATCAACAGATGGTTACCACTAAAAGGAAAAGAAGTTCCTTTGAAATGAAGAAAAGTCACCTTTTCCAGCAGATGAATTTCAGTGTCGCCTGCTCTGATTTCAGCAAGAGGTTCACGTTGCTTTTTCTTTTCCAACTCTTCATATAAAAGGGTGAGTGTTAATGAAACAACAACAAAATAAATAGAGTTTATCTCGGGCATCATCCCATGAAGTCACCTGAAAGCTACAAAAGCGTTAATATGTTTGTCAGTTTCCTATCAGACACCACGATCTCCCGGCTTTACTTTGCTACTTCATTGAACGATATCATATTGATTTCATTAAAAAAAGCTATACAGTTAAGGTTTTCTTTCTTGTTCCCATAATTATCTTTTTTTACAATTTACCAAAATATTTCATTAGACTCTTTTTACCACGGCTTTTTGTATTGTGATCAATGTCAGCAGACAACTCTGCCTTTTTTAATTACTGAACTGGGTGATTAGAGTTAATAAGCTATGAGATGTAAATACTGCCATTTCAAATAAACAAGAAAGCACTTAGAAACCAAAACAAAGCCTTTCACTGAACCCAGGCACGACATTCTCTGAGAGATATGTGGTACAAGTGGTTTAGTATATTACTTGCTGTAAAGAAGGCTGCTCCTTGTTACTTTAAACAACAAGATACAGCAGAAGGTTTTGAGATATTCTTCTAAAAGGTGCAGCTTAAAAACTACTATATTTTCAGATCACAAAGCTCTTCTATTTATATTTTCCACTTTCCACCTGAGGAGACAGTTGTGCTCTCATAAAAGTATGTTATAAACAGGCAGCTTAGGTTTTCACTTTTCTTCTGTAAAGGACACCCTCCCTGCTCTCAAAGGCAGCAGCTTTACACAAAGCCCTTGGCTGCTTCTAAAAATGCTGTTACAGAGCAGAAAACCTTTCTTTGTGTATGTAGGCTATAACATGTAACATATGCAATATAAACTTGGATTTGGGTTAAGAACTAAGAAATACTATTTCTTAGAACAGCAGGTACGTAATGGTATAACAAGGAAATTTTCTTCCACCTTATGGATCCTTATAATTCTACCTGCAAATTCTGCCCATACAGATGGCAAGATGCAGCCACATACGTGCTTGTGCATCAGTAGTAACTTTGCTGCCTTGTTTTAAATTTGTTCTATAATTTATTTTGAGTAAGAGTTAGTTACTTGTGAGAGAGATGGAATTTTTTTTTTGTTTCAGATGAACTTTTTGAGTCCTTATATGCCCATTTCTGCTCTTTTCAGAAGGTATCTACTAATGCTACAGTGTGTTTGGAAACTCTGAAATAATTTTTAAAACCCAACCCATGTTGTAATCACAAAGCTAGGAAAGTGGCCTAATTATGGCCAGGATGAACTGCACTTAGTATCTATTTGCTGTCAACAAAGCAATTTGCCAGATGATATCTTTAAATCCTTTCCTTACATTGTTTTTCGGTACAAATTATTGTAAGTGCTTATATTTAAGTGTCCATTCAAAAGAGATGATGGTTTTGCCTTTAAATTTCTATTTTTTTTTAAGTCAATTAGAGAGCTAATTCCACGTTGCCGTGATGAGGATTTATTTGTTCTTTTTTTTTTTCGCAGAGGTCTCTGTGATCACTTTTCCAACAGTCCCTAGCAGCACAATATTTTGAAAGCAGCATGTGATGGCCGTCTGCATGATTTCATTAGCGAGGCTGCCCAGCGCTCTTACAAGGTTACGCGGCTGCTGCCCCAGGCGCTTCTCGCACCCGCAAAGCGGTGGGAGAGGCCGTCTCCTTCCCAAGGGCTGGAAGGGGGAGTGCTGGGTGTGTGGGGCATCTCAGGAGCTGGGGCCACCACTGCTGCTCCCAGCGTGGGTGGCTGTGGAGCAGTGCTGCAGTGGTCCAGGGCCGGGCGGGCAGCCTGGCTTTTGGGGGAGTCTCTCTGTGGGCTGTACTCTTCAGATCTCAAGGGCTGCCTCTTCAGTCTTGAAATTGGGAGGTTTTTCTCTCCAGCCTTCTTAAATCTTTTTGCAGTGAGAGATTTCAAGTCAAATGTGTTGCCGCACACTTTTCCTGAGAAGGCAGATTTACATATGCATTAGGTTCATTTTATCAGAATACACACACAGCAATGACACATCTCATTGACAACGTGCTGTCTGATGGATAACTCCATACAAAACACATATTTGAAAGGAAAATAGGAGGGAGGAATAGGATTAAGAGTCTGTACATAAGTGACATCGTGGTTTGTGAAGACAAACAGTGGGAATGTCTTGCCCTACTTCACATTTTTTGATTATTCAAAGACCCAATGAGTGTTTCACAAGTGTAAAAAAGTCATTGGTGTACAGCATCCTGACAAAGAAACTAACGAAACCAAGTTTGTCCATACTTGACCTCAATATTTGCTTTATTTAATAATTAAAAGATAAAAAAAAAAAGTTACATGGGTTATGCCTGCTTCTGCAAACTTTGATTTTCAGTGCCGCACTTCCACATTAGATTAATTCCATGTCCAGGCAGGGCAGCATTGTGTTTTTTTCTTTCAAAGCTGGGTAGGAGTATTTAAATACTGTGAGTTTACTTGTGTCCTGAGGCATGGGGGAACCACTGCACTGCAATTCCCTCAAAAAGGACTGCTGCAGTCTGCCTGCACATCTCTCCTGCCAGGCTGGTTTAGGGTACATTGCTTGGCTGGGGGGCAGCAGGAGGAGAACCCACATGGCTTTGTCCATGGTGGCCACTTATCAGCTTTGTAGAAGTTACTAAGAGGTGGGGAAGACTTCAGGTGCTGAAGTGTATGTGCTCACATTCTTGTGAGAGGAATGTCCATATACTGCCAGCTGTCCTTACTGCACTGCACAGGTTTCTTCCTACTTTCCTTATTTTCTTCCTTTCTATTTCCCAACTGCAAGGATTGTTAATAATTTTTTGGCTCTCTGACCCAAGTGACATAGTTCCCTCTGTAGGTCCATGGAAAAGGAATATTTAATTAAAAAGGAGAAGTATAAGTGTAATGCAGTGGTATTTCTAGGTGGAGATACATTGCTTCTAGGATTGCACCAAGGATGGACAGGGACAGCAACAGCTCCAAAGCAAACGCCTACAACCTTGGAAGTTGTAGCATCAATCTCAGTTGCCATTTGAGGTTTTATTATATATCTGGCCAGGGTGACATTCATAATGGTCCATTGTTTATTTTTTTGCTGAAGGGAATGCTCCTCATCCTGTGCCAAGTCTACAGAATGGAAATTTCTGATTACATGTGGACTCCAGGTCTCTGCTTTGTGTTAATGACAATTTCTGTGAAGATAATATTGGCCACACTGCTCTCTGTGCCTTCAGTCACTGCAGGTGACCTGAGCTATGCCTTGCTGCTCATTCCTGATGGCTGTAAGTGAAAGCTTGTACAGAAATGCACTCTGGTATTATTTTACCTCGGGAGTGAAAAATGCTCAGACTTTCTTAACTTGCCCATTTAATGTCTTGGTGAGATAGTACATACCTTTAAATTCCTACCTCAAGTTTCCCCTCTATAAAATGGGACAATAACACTGTATTTGTGCCTTTCAAGGAGAGTCTTCTAAGGAACTGTTAATAAATGTCAGTGATGTAGCTTAGAGATCCTCTAAGGAGTACCCTGTGGAAGGATGCTACGAATTATCGACTCTCTTCCTGGCCCATTCTCTAGTGCACATCCACGCCCCTGAAATCCCTTACAAATAAGGTGCCAGCACCATCGTTTTAAATTGTACTGGCATTGTTTATGCAAATCTAAGCACTTAGGCACCCAGCTACCAATATAGATGTATACATAAGGGATGACCTGGCTTTCACGGGAAAGTTGGCAAGTTGTGTACTAAGCAGGCAGATTTTGGCAATTATGAAATCACCTTTTACAGATGAGTAGAAATGGGGACCTGCCTGAAAAAACCCAGCTGAAATGAGGCTGGAGTATTGGCTGTGATTTGAAATATGTCTTGTTCTTGGATGCTGTGCAAAGCTCCATTAGCCCACTAGGGATCTGGAGGACTTCCAAGGCTAGGCACGACCATGGTAGCAAAATGCTTCACTTGCTTCATACCCTGGGGAGGTGGCAAGAGCAAACAAAAATGATATGTTGCTCATGTCAGTCAGTGCATGCTGGAAAGGGCTATGGCCGCATTGCTACAAGCACCTAAGAAACTACATAGCTTTGGTTAAGACTTGCTGATTCTGACTTGGGGGTGGTGGGTGATAGCATAGCAGCTGTGGGCTTCAGGGTGGGACTCAGCCTTGTCATCAGGATGTCTCCAAAAATTAGCTCTAATTTCATATTTGTCATCAATTGTTGATGAGCATGTTTAGCAACTCTCCAGCTCAACTGTGTAAGTGCCTGTGTGTTGGTTTACAAGAAGAACAGAACAAAAATGTTCATTTTAATCCGGTTTTGTATTTATGTGTGTGAAAAAAAGGAGAATCAGTGATGCTAAAATATTTTTAAATTCTTCTTGGCTGAACTAAGTTACTCACATAGATGAAGAAAGGTACCAAGATGCTAGGTGCCCTCCTAGCATCAGGAGCTGGGAAAGAATTGGCTGATGGTGGGACCTGCATAAATGCTGCTGCCACAAAAGCTGAGGTGCTTCTGTATGGGGTGCTGTAATGAGCACCAGCGTTTGTTGGCATCTGTATTTCTGTGCTAAGTTTTGGAGGAGAGGAAAATGAAATAATCTCAATGTCTCTTGTAAGATACAGCCTTGATTTCTAGGCAGTCTTACTACCTATCTATCTTCCTCTAGAATATGTTTTTTAAAGCTTGTATATGACTTCACCTTGGTCTCTCTGCTGCTTGCAGACACCACTCAGGGGAGAGCTTCCTCCTCCTTATTGTATGAGTTGATTCTGGAAAACAGAAATGGTTTGTAGACAGAATCACAAGCTCATCAGCTGAAGTGGGGTTTAAAAGTAGATACTTAGTTTCAGATTTTATGAAAGACTTGCACATGACAGGCTAGCCTTTCTGGCCTGGATTTTACTGGAATCAGTCAGGCATTTATGGGTGCTCTTGCTTTGGAGATGTCAAAATGATTGTAGCCCATTAAAGACAGTCTAATATACCTTGAGGTTAACTTACCCACTGGTGATGAGTATGAGGAATTCCAAAATTGTTTGGCAAATGTCCTATGTTGCCAACCATTGATATTTATAGCATCAAAACAGGTTATTCAGCTAAAACCACTATGCAATCAATCAGTGATACAGTCTATCAACTGTCTGAGTCAGCCTGTAGTCATTACAATATTTTTCTTTTTCTGTTGGAGATGTTTGGGATGACTCAATTTCTTTAATGTTGTAGCATTCCCTCTGTCTTTAGAGAGGAATTTGTAATTGTTGAATTATTCTTGGCCATCCTTCATTGGGAATTTATGTTGTAATTTCAGCAAAACCCAGACCTTGTACAGCAGTTTTCATCTTTTTCAAGGCTGCTTCTGTTTCTTGAAATGCTGGAGGGTTTCCAATTATTCCTTCTGGTCGCTTTGGATGTGAATTGTAACAGATCATCCCAGAGTCGTGGTTCAACATTGTTAAGCTTATCAATATAAATATAATGTTAAACCCTTTTTAGATAATTGGGGCTAGGTGTGAAAATGTGACCAATTTATGCATAAATTGGTCCTACACTTCTCTTTTTTCCCTTATCAGAAAGAATCTCATCATGAACAGGTTTCAGACTGTTCCTTGTCAGGGCTTCTTCTATACCTGCTAACGGTTGATTAGGTTGTTATATCACATTTCAATACCTGCTTAACCTGATGCCAGTCAACTGTGCAAACAAAATTCATTACGGCAAACAGAAGTCTCTGAGCCAGAATTGTAAGGCAAAAAGGAAAAAAAAAGGTTTCATACAGTGGCTACTAATGTATGAAACAATGGAACCTTATAAATCTGTATATTGGAAGAGCACTGCATTGTAAGTAAAACTGAAAATGAGGAATGAGGTAACAAGCAGAGGAGCCAGCTCATGCCTGCTTGTGTGTGAGAGTTTCTTTGCCAGCCACATGTGCACGGAGGGTGGCAATTTCAGGGGGCAGCTGAGTATGTAGCCTTACTGGTTTGTGTCCTGTTTCCAGTTGGTATTTACCATAGCGTTTCTTAAAGTAGTTTATCTTTTTCACTGTGCTTATTATGTTCATAGGAGGCTCGTTTGTAGCCTATCATTATGATGAAGTGAAGTTTAAAATTACATTGGGAGCCTGCTTAAGGACAATCCTGTAGGTCCAGGGAGAGGGCTTATCCAGCCTGCTCAGCCCTGACTCAGCCCAGGTGCTCCATTAGTCATGTTGACCAGAGCACTGCGATGTGGAAGGGGCAGCAGCCAGGGGGGCTGGCCCTGGGCTCACAGGCTTTGGGCAGGGACACAGAGCACCCCAGAGGGAATGGTGAAGGGGGGGTGAGAGACGGAGTTACCTGGTAAATTATGCTTTTAGGAATATTATTAATAAGAGAGTTGGAGCAGGAGAAATTTTGCATTCAAACACATTATTTCTGGATTTCTTAAGAGAGTGTACTTAGAGAGAGGCAAGTGCATTGGAAGACTTTTTATACCCATCCAGTGCCTGCTTTGGACTGACTGAGGCATATGAATAACTTCAAGAGGGAAAAGTGTGTTTTATTTTGAAAATGTCTAGTGTACTGATTTAATATATTGAAAGAATGCCATCTTAGTGTTAACCGTAACAGATAAAGACTGGATTGTGAAAGACAGGGTGTCCCTACTTACTAAATATGCAAATCTACTTGAAAAGACTAGAATTGCTGCCTCTTACAACAGGATCACAACAGTAATTTGTTCCTTCTTGGAATACTTCTATTTTACCCCTTCCCTCACTACTTTTGGAGAAGGGGGAACTGGGATTAAATTTGTCTTGATTCTGAAGCATCTATTGAAATATATCAAATAAGCCATATTCTCAAAATGTTCCTGTTCTTTTAGAATTATTCTGTTAAGAGCTGAGCATATTTTAATGAAGTGTGCTGAAGGGCATCATTACCTGCTCCCTATCACTATTCCTTTTTGGTCAAGAAAGAAGATTCTTTGGAAATATGATTACTACTGAGTATGTTTTTGTGGCTATAGTGAAATTTAAGAGCAGAATGGTTTTTAAGATAGCTTTATTTATGTAAGTGATCCCATGCCTAAGAAATTTCAGCATCACCATTGTGCACACTGCATACATGCCTAAACCCAGGGGCATGGTTTCAAAGTCAGGATTTCACACTGGGTTGGATATTTGGCCCACACGGTTTAAGAAAACAGAGAATCTGGTGATATGCATTTAATAGCAATATAAAAATAAAACCCAATAAAAATAATGAGAATTATATTTCTACTGGGAGAACATTAAAGTCATAATGGTGCAAATGGGCTTTGGATAATTGATAATACTGATGCAGAAAATTCCCCCTACTTTGCAGTAAAATACAGCTGCATTTGAAGAGGAGGAAAGGGCTTTTTTGTTGTTGTTGTTCTATCAGGGAACAATAAGAGGGCTTTGACCAGCATCACTTAGCAAACCTCAAAGCTGCATTGAAAATGAACATGTGAGATTGCTGCGTTGGCATGTGGAGCAGCAGTGTGACTGGTTCCACCCTGGGAACTGTGGGATGGCGAAAGTAAGTTGCCTCTTGGATACAACCTTGCTGATCACTGCAAACCCAAGTAAAGGATAATCATTCTTAATCTGTGGTTTTACTGAACCAGTGTCTTGCTGCTGCTGCTGCAGTTCTGCTGCAGCTGTGGAGCAGGAGGCGGCTCCCTCAGCTGATTTGCATTGAGTCTTACTGCAGTCATCTTCCTTTGGCAACAGGGCCCAGTGCCCTGGGGAAGAGGGAAATGAGGCTGGCCCATTTCTCTCTTGCCAGCACCGTAGGTAATGGGGCTTTATGTATTTAGCACTGGGGTAGCAACCTAAAGGCTCTGCAGGAGGGTGGAGTAAAGGATGCTCTTGTCCTCTGCATTATTTGATGTCACTGGTTTTACTTCATCACTTGGTGAGCTGATTGACCTGTCTACATTCAGTCACAGCTACAAATTAATGAGGATTTGCCATGTATGGCATCTTGAGGCATCTTCATTTATAAAGCAAAAAAACTTCTCTTTGGGCTCATGGATGGTGAGACAGATGTGCATGATTTTGTCCTAGTTAGACTTCTATGAGAGCTATCCTGTTGCACAGATTCCCTGCAGTCCATCTGTCTTCGTCATAAAGCACCAAAATGCAAAGTAGCAAATTTGACTAATGAAAGAATGTTTCAAAGTTTATTTTATGAGAAGAGAATATTTCTGTGCTCTCAAGGTAAGTGTAGGCTGAAGTGGGCAAGCGCTCACACAGCCATGGAGTAATGGAAAACAAGAGCAGGTGGCAGAAGTGCCAAAGCAAAATACATCCTATAAACAAAATGATCAAGAAAGAAATTTCATCCAGGCCAGCTGGACTGGCCAGCTAGTCAGTCTGTGAGGGACAATGTTCTTCCGTTCAAGAGCTTGCCAGACTATATTTAATGTGGTGGATTTTTAGCTGAAGTCTCTAAATATTTTGTTTTCTCCAGCAAAGCAAAGGGGATAAGTCAGTGTAGCTGAAATGTAAAACATAGACTTGAACTAAAATAAATAAATAAATAAAACGTCGTTTGTTTCTGTGTTGGGATAGAAATCTTGTGGTTTCTTTTGAGACTTGTTTCGTCTTCCTGTGCTTTGGTTTCCTCAACTTGTGAAAAGTATAGCTCTATTTAGTTGCCTGGGTTGTTGCACAAATGGTTGTTGTACTGAAACTAAGATAATGTAATATTTATTAAGTATTTTCAGATCATTGAGTAGCAGACAATTTGGAAACCTCCTCTATTGTACTGAATCTTAACTAAATCTCTAGTTTCTTTCAAAGGATGGCTTTTAATATTTTTAACAAGTAAGTTTGTGGTTTTGTGCTTATGAATGAGTCTGTGTTAGCTTGGGTTTATCATTTAACAAGTTAAAGAAAAGACCAGAAATGTGTTACTGAGGCACAGTCACTGACCATCAAATAGGATAAGCAGTGGTGTCCCTGGAAGCCTCACTGTCATGGAGACTCATAACATTTTGCTTGGGTTTTGTTGTTGATGTTGATGGGTGTAGATTGGGTGTAGTGTATCTGTTGTGCTAATAATTTCATCCATGCTTTGACAGAGGATCAACATGGTTATTAAAAAGTAGAAAGTAGATTTGCCATGCATTACAGCCTGCTAACTCACCAGTCCTATGGCCCATCCATGGGATTTAGTTGCTATTAGTAAGGGAATACCAGTAGATAAGGTACCTTTGTTTTTAAAATACATATCCTTTGAGATCAAAGTTCTGCTGGGTATGTTATTGGTCATATTATCATAGGGTGAATTTTTTTTAATATGTCTACTGGTATTGCCTCTGTTATTGCTGAAACTGAAAAATACACAGTATGAAAACAACTGTATATAGTTGAGATCTTCTCATCTGGGACGGCATATAAGGTAATGGTTCAGACCAAGCAATAAATGGTAGAAAGAAAAGAACAGGTACCTCATGCCTCTTATTGATAATGGAAAATGAGATCTGGTTTCTCCTTACAGCTTCTGGGTAACTTACTCAGTGCTCCTAGAATTGCTGAGTAACTACCCACTCAATTTGATACAAGAGATACAGAGCGATCACCTTCTGAAAGGTGATTGTCACAATATCCCACCAGGTCTCTGGTGGGTCTCTGCTGTGTCCAGTACCACAGCTGCAGCCTCTGGTGCTACATTATGGATGTTAAGTAATGGCAAGTGTGGGCTGACAGATAAAGCATGGAATTCTACACAGGGAGAAATCTATGCTTGAATCTTATTGCAGTGTGTTATCTGACTCCATTGACTGTAGCATGTGACTGAATTAAAGTGAATGATGAAATTATGTACAGTCGTTTTCATAAGCAGAAGTCAGTTACCAAGTGCTTCCAGATGTATGTTTAATGTATTTCTGTTTTATTATGGTGTCTATTTGATGTACGTGGTACTGACTAAATGGTTAAAAAACACTGTGATGTGTACAGAAGTATATTGTACTCAATTTTTTCCAAAAGTGTCAGTGTTGATAACTAAAAACTGAAATACTGCAATCTAATCAACAGTGCTTTTATGGGCCTATGAGCATGGGTTTTTAACATTTGGGTAACTCTACTGCTTGTAGACATAAAAATAAATGGCCCTAAAATTATTTTAGGATTGTAGGTTTAATATTGGGAACTAGATAAAGCTACAAAAATAAATCAGAGTAGAATTATTTCTGGCATCACATCTGCCAGGCCCATCAAGAAACAGATATTTTACATGCCTGCTTCATGGGTTTCAGGAAACCAGCACTCTGCTCAGCTGGATTGGTCAGGTGGACACACAAAATTTATCTCCTTGGCTCTCTTTTTTCTGCTACCTTATTTTATGGCCTGCAGCCATACCACTCTGGTTTAGGATCCTATCAGATGTCACAAACCATACTGTATGCAGAACTGCTAATACTTAAACCCTTCACATCCAAGTACAGGAAATATCATTAGAGAATAGGTGGGTATGACTCTTCTTTCATCGTTTGTAATGGGCAAATGTTCCATCATGCTGTTATCAGACACTGTATGTTCCAGGTACTTGGTTAATACATAAAACTGGCATTTTGACTCTTAAAGATACATGACCAGTGTTCTAAAGGAAGAAGGTAAATGTAAAAACCTTAGCTTCATCTGAATTTCAGTGCTGGATTTTATTTTTCTCTTACCTAATAGTTCTACATTTAATGCATTTGCATATAGTGCATTTTCTGTGTTCAACACTGTAATACAGGGTCGTGGTGGAAGTTACTTGGCTAAATGTCATGGTCCTCTGGAGTCCACAGAAGAGGACTCTGTCTGTGATTGTCAGGGGACCCAAACTGATCATGTACAATGAACCAGATTCTGATAACAGTGGCTGACTGTGGGCCAGGCAGCACACTCTCCCCACAGCAGTACTCCCACAGATGATACTGAGAAGTTTTCAAAAAGATCAAAGCTCAAAGTATACGGTTTTAGGCAGTGACTAAACTTATGGTCATTGATATTATTTATTCCTGAAGGGCATGATCATTTCTTACTGCTCTGTGGGGTAATATTGCATATTGTTTGTCTTTTGTTTTCTTCTTTAATCATCTTTTCTTTTTCCTGGTGCCTTTTTTTCCTTTGCTTTTTCCCTTCTCCGTTTCCCTCAGAGAGCAGATTCTGATTCCTCTCAGGAGAACCAACTTTTCTCTTCTTCTTTTTATCTGCTAAGTTTATTAGTAATTAAGTAGGTAATGTTAACATGTACAGAGTGATAATTGACCCCAATTACATGAAAGAGGCTACTGCAAGGGTGAAAAATTCAATTTCTCACAGGTATTGTAAGAATTTGGTTTTGCAGGAAAAAGCTCAACAAATAACCATTTATAGCAAGGTGATGTACAGAGATTTCTCTGCTACATGAGTAAGAACTTAGACATTTTTTAAAAAAAGTTCAGTTTCTAAAGGGTCTGAAATGTTAATATATTGGATGGGCCTGATTTGGTCCAATGACATAGTGGTTTAGGTGGCTGCTATTTATAGACTAGGGTGTATTTTAAATGCATCTCTTTTGAACTGCTTGTGTAAATAATAATTTCTGAGCTCAGGAGTGGTCACCATGAAACCAACAATTAGCCTCTTTACTCTGATGCAAATAACCCTTTTAGTGAATGGTGCCTAATTCTCCAGGTGGAAAAGATCCCAAAGCTTGCAAGGCTTTCCAAGGCCAAGTCACAAGAAGTAGTGTGTTTGAGGTGCACACACACTGGTGTGCACAATGATCCTATTTCTCATGCTTTGCCTTGCCAGAGGCTTTTCTTCCTAACTGGAGAGGGCCATATATGAAAACTCAGTCCCCTTGAATTCTGTTGACTACTGGGATGAGCAAAGTGAATCAATACGCAATGCACTATGAGTTTAATATATGTAAGTTGCACTGCATTTTTAATCAGCTATATATTTATTGTAGTGAAGAGTAACAAATTACAGTACCACTAGGACACAAAAGCTTATGGCATTCCATTATTCTTAATTAATAGGTAAGTGCAAGCCTTTTTATTTATATTGGAGGAGATCTTGTTACTAATTTGCTTGCAAATGTATCTGTAAAAAGGTAAAAAAAATATTTATTAGTTTAGTAATAGAGCACTCATTCTTTTGTTTTAGTTTTTTGATCATTACTTGCTTTGCAATCAAATATTAACAGGCGGGTTTTGCATATATTTCAAAGATGTCCACTCTTTAATAAAGGAAAACAAACCTGTTTGTAACAAGCAAACAAATAAAAACTAATAAAAAGTGTCTAAAATAAATAAAATAAATAATAATCTAAAATGAACATTGGAAGTGATAACATAAGCACAGGTTCCTTGGTCCTTTTACCTGGAAACTGGTTCACAAATCTATTACAGGGATGATCAGTAGATCATTAGGAAAAACACATAAGTGCAGATAACATATATTGTTAATCCTTTCAGTGGTCTTCTTTTCCTTTCATGTAGGTATGCAGACAGGCAGAGATCTCAACAAAACCTTCAAAAGTCTTCATTTGCAGCTTCATTCTTAATTCTGGGGAGGTGAAACCAACTGCATCAAGTAATTTTTATTGTCTAACAGAATTTAGCTATTCCATAATTAGCAATTATGGTCTTTGCATACTTTCCACATTATCACAAAGCTCTTGGGAAAACTTAAACTGAGTCTTAAAAAACAGACATTTATATTTAGTATCTTGAATTTTGGTTTAGCTTCCTAAACAGAAAGAGCCATTCCTGTGTAGCATCAGCTGGAACTGGGGAAGCTGACTTCTGAATATTAACCTACTTCATTAGATATATTATTTGGAAGATGGTTTTCAAGATGCTATATTAAAAAAACAAAAGAAAATAACAAAAAAAAAGAGAGAGAAACATATGTTTAAGATATTTAAATTAATTAAATACAAATCTCTCAGTATTTAATTTTAGTCTTATTGGTTATAGGTAGTTTGACAGATTTTGATGAATACCATCAGAATGTGGTCTTATACCCATCATGGAGACTGGATGTTCTAAGGGAGAATTGCAGGAGAGACAAGATCATCTGAAGGTAAGCAGTGGAATAATTTTAATTTTCAGGGTAACAAAATAAGAAGTCTTCTTCAGAGGAAACTGTGTAGACAGAGTTTTTGTGAATCACTTTTGTGAATCTCTTTTTAAGTGGCTGTACAAATATGGAGGTGCATGGCTAACTTCGGTTCCTAATATATGTGAAAATTTGGGCCAGAATTTGTGCTTCTTCTGTGTCTTGGAAATCTTATGTTAGCACCAATGGCCACAACTTAGATCTAGATCTTAAAATTCTTACAGTCTCTATCTTTGAAATGTGTGAATACTTATGCACTGAGCTATAATGATTTTCTAGAGGATGCTGCTGCTGGTGGCCTGTGCTATGGTAGTGACCTGAAATTGCCCATTTCCTTCTGATTGTTCTCCTAACCTGATGTGGTTTTTTAAGGCTGTCTTTCTGAGCTGCTTTATTTTGTGCAGAAGCTCATTGCTTAAGAGAAAGGACATTGTGCCAGAGGTGCTCAGAGAGGTCGTTTGTTTATGCCTACAACTGTGGAGCACTTACTGATTTCAAAAGTAATCCTGAGACACCTTAATCTGTCTCTCCTTCTCTGTGAGGAATAGATGGCTAAAGGATTACAGTCCCAACAGCGTAGAGCACCACTGTTTGGTTAGAAGAGGCCTGTTAGGTCATTTTTGTCTGTGTGGTGATGGTGAAACTTCGCTTAAAGTAACATGGCATACAGGAAACAAAACATGCAACCCTCTCCCTGTGAGCTTTCCAGGAATTACTGCTTAGAGTAAATGTTAAAATCACTGCAAAACTTGATCGAGAACAGATAATTGAAAAGGTGACACAACCTAATTTGAGAAGGGTTTTATCTTCACGTGCCCCACACCTGTGTAGTTCAAAATAGTACACATCTTGTTCCTTTAACTTCAGGTGTATGTGTCTTGTCTGGTTCTTGGAAGTGACTGTGTACAGGCAGAGCATAATTGGCAGCCTGTGACATCCCTGTCTGCAAGTGTCTCTCTAAACGTAGCGTATTTCAGCCTTTATCTAGTGATGGCTGTTACCTGAGAGAAGCCCAGGGCCATCTCAAAGGGCTTGTAGCGGCTAATTGTGCCTGTTAGGACTAGCAATTAGCTGGGGATGTCTCCAGTAGGCAGCTCCGACACCCACTAGCTTTCAGTGCTTTTCACTTCTTTTCAGTTAACTAGCCGTGCCGAGCAGAGGCGACAGGGACAGGGAGGCAAGGGCACCGCTCTGCTCGGGAAGGGAAAGGAGGGATGCGTGCAGGACTGCTGGGGAAAAAGACACCAGGCTTAAATAGCACACCACAACTTGACCTGCTTATTACAGAAACAAAACAGCAAGAGACCTGTCCCTCATTTATAGGTATCAGGAGCGACAGCCGGACCACTCGCACAGGCTACACTTCAGCTTTAAGAAAACAATAAAATCTAATTACGTATAGGTCATAAAAAGGATCACGTACATATGGTGGTTGCTGGTTACCATGGTGCAAACAATGGTTTCAATGGAAACATGAAGCAGAGCATCGAAGAATTAAGATAATAAATCAGTTTCATTGAATAATAAAGCTTTGCACTTACCCATTAATTAAGGGTAATCGTATGCTATAAGCTTTTGTGTGCTAGAAGTAATGTGTTACTCTTTACTATAAATATATAGATGATTAAAAATTCAATACACCTTACAGGTAGCAAATTCATACTACCCTCCATATATATTACGAAAGAAAGATCTAAGCATTCTTTTCATGCTTCCTATTTTTTGGATTAGAATAGAGCATTTTAATTATCCAACAGAATCTGTGGTTTTGATAGCAATTGGAAGACTTGTGAAAATCTTTAAACATTGATGACATGATTCAAAGATATCTACAAATGTTCAAAAAATAGACTGGGCTTGTCTGCCAATAGTGAATTGAGACATACAGCATAATGCAACACACTGTAACACAATACACCCTGATCTTGTATTGACCCTTCCACTTGATACGTCTTTAGGTGCTTTATAATCCCTAACAAATGTACCTTAAAATCCTATTGAACTGTGTAGGCAATTGAGAACAAATATCTTCAGACTAGAAATAGCATCTGATTCTTGGACCAAACAAGAGAGACCATGCCAGATCCACAGGGTGTGCAGGCTAAAGGACACAAAGGCTTCTGCCTCCTCCTGTGACTCAAGGGCAGAGAAAATCTTAGGCGCCAGCACAGGGTGTCATACCTGTGGGGTTTCTCCCCTTTCTCAAATGAACACAAATGAAACATAGGAAACAATTTTAAAATTACATCATTAAAACCCCGTACCTCTGGGGGTTTATTTTTTTTCCCTATATCTCTGAAGTGGCTTTGCAGGATGAATCTTCAGAGAGGAAAAATAATGTCTCAGGCAGAAGGGGTGGTGGGTGCACACTGCATGGACCCCAAATCCTGCTCTCTGGGCTCTTGACCAGTGCTCTGTAGAGCATCCCACTTCCTTGGCACGGAAAAAAATGTTCAGCAGCATGCACAGCCTATTTTTCTTAATATTAGAAAGAAAACAATGAAGGCCTTAGCTTTTTTTTTCCCCGTGTAAAAAGTTATGTATTATCCTTTAATTCCCTGCCCATGTCTCTCAAATTATGCCTCACCGTCTCTCAGTGCACTGTTTCAGCTGACAAATATGCACTTTAAAAAATTAGATTTTAGGGAAAATACTGAATAAATGGAAGCCCACAAGTTATCAATGGTAAAACCATCTCAGGCTGCCTACTGTAAAATGCACAAAGCTGGCAAACAGATGGGCTGACCAGCTCACCGGACAGAGCACTGGCATTTCAGCTCTGGGATCACAGTTAGAGTCCAACTTGAAGAAACAAGAAAAATTAATTTGGTGATCTGAGTTCAGCTCCTCTTGCACTAACCCATCATACATAATTCAGTAGAATTTTTACTGTTTACTCCAACAGCCTCTGCTTAAAAGTGTGGCTTCTTTTATATGCAGCTTGAATTTCCTTGTAGACCTAATGAAGGGAACTCCTGTGCGCTGCAGACTTGAGGGTACAGTGAGAGCAGTGTGAGAGGAGCTTGTGCTGCTAACGGCACGTTGAACCTTGCCAGAAGGCAGGAGAAAAGCAATGCTTTAATGCTGATCAATACATGAATGGATGTTTCCCAGAGTATTAACCCAAAGTGTAGAGAAGTACGCTGAAGTGCATGAAACCCACACAAAGCAAAGAGCCAGCAAAAGCCTTTTGTCAATTTTCAAAGGGGAGCTGGAAAAAAAATAAATTAAGAGAAACAAATCCAAATCCTTCTAAACTGAACTTAAGTGTTAAACATGACCTTTGGATTTAAGAACCACAAATTTTTACAGGAAGTTGAAAACACACTGGATGGGGGAACTAAAGAACAGCAGGAACAGATGCCATTATTTGGCACACAGTGGGGAGAGAAGTGCAGAAAAGGCAGTCTCTGCAGAAGACATTTTCCTTTAACTCTCTTTGTTTTCTCTTGGGGAGATAAGGGTAGGCACTGCATGAGATTTTCTCCTTACATCAAAAGGCTTGGGGGGCTGAGTAAGAGGAAGTTAAAAAATATTTTAAGAACCTGGTCGTAAAAAAATTCAGTTATCTGTTTTCCAGTGTAAGATGGTTTGAGAGGGGGAAACATTGAGCAGAGCCTAGGAGGAATTTCTTCACATTAACTGCAACAGCCACTTGCTATCAGAGAAGAAAAGACCTGGGGAAGAGAATGAATAGTTTGCAATCTTTGCTAATTAGAGGTGTATATTAATTAAGAAAGTGCATGTGAAATTCAGTGCAGTGCCAGTTCACAGGGCAGGGGGCAAACTCAGTTCCCTGTGGGTGAGCTTGTCCTGTCCATGGCTGCTGGGGCTGCAGGGAGCTACTGGGGGGGGAAACAGAGGCAAATGCCACTTTCTTGCCAGTCTTGAATACATATAGATGGAGCATCCATTGTAGTTTCACTCAGCTTCTGCATTGTTAGGGGCATGAGACAAAAACAAAAATCAGACCTTGCACTTCCTGGGACTGTTGCATCCTTTGAATCGTGTGTGTCCTGAAGTGCTGCTTCAGCCACTGTGAATAGAGCAAGCACCACTACTATGTGCTCACTGAAGCCAAGTAAGGGTTATTAATTTATCTTTAGTTCTGTTTCAGAACCTGTATAGAATAGCAGTCTTGAAACCAAATGTAATAAATGGTATTACTAAGATGGACAAGGGAATCATTCAAAGAAATCACCAATCACAAAATTTTGTAAAACCTAGTCCACTGTGTGACCCTTGGTTTACATGTAAGAAGCTGAATACTTCTGCCAGGGGCCTGATGGCCCTTCTTGTAGCAGTCTGTGTTTAGAGACAGTGGGATCAAAGAATCACTAATTAGTGGTATCACTATGGGGAGAAGGAGTAAGATTATTATAACTATGCTTCCACTTCTGCAGAGAACAGTCATATATAGCACTAGCCTATCTTTGCCAACCCCTTCAGTATAGAAATTAAAGTTTTAATGACCCTATAAGCATTCCTAGTTCCAAACAAAGGACTAGGAAGCAAAGATAAGTTTTAGGGGACAGCAGCAAGAAAAGTAATTCAAAAAAAGGATTATTGTTAATGCTAACAAATCATCAATCAGATTGTGTATCTGGTCATTATTACGACTCCTTACTTTATATCCTGAAGCTTCAGTGGTGAGGCAACTGGTCTTACTGATAAGGACTCAAATGTTTAACATTGGAGTCCCTATTTTTGTTGTACCCATGAATTACAAATTGGGGTGCTCTGAATGTCACAGTGAAATCAGGCAGTAGGACAAACCTATACCATACTGAAGGATCAGGCAAACCCTTCATTAGAAAGGAACAAGCAAAGAGCCACAGCATTTCTTGAGATCACTTCCTTTAATTTATCATAGGTCTTTGAAATAATACTTCTCACTGAAATTGCCCTTCGTGTTTTCTGAAGTTTTGCTCTGAACAAAACTACCTTCCATGGCTACAGGTGCAAAGATGTAGGTCTCAGATGAGCTTGCCAAAGGTATGCACACAAAAGAGCTTTGGGGATGCAAATTAGGTAAACACGTTTCCCTGTCCTTGAATGGAGCTAATTGGCAAATGCAAGTGTACGATTTGTGCTTTGAAGCTATAAAACACTTAAGTGCTTATATTTAGGCACATGCAGCCCTATTGAAATTTATGCTGTTATTTACTTACCTAAAGTTTTAAAATGCCACTAAAGTGAACTGGAGAACCTGGGTTGCAAAGTGAGTCAGAAACTGTGCTTAGACTTTTTGCAGTCTGCCCTATAGCACTTGTTTCCCTTCTCATAAGGTGTTAAATCATATAAATATTTAGACATATAAAGCTGTTCTTTACATGTCATTTAAAATGCAGCTCCTTTTTTGCCACCTATTTAGGGTGTTTAAGGCTTCTAACTTAGTACATGGTCAGTTGTGATAGCAGCCCAAGTGGAACGTATCTCTAGGGAGCAAAGCCTACATGAGATGCTGAAAGTTAGGTAAAAAGGGTAGAAATCTTCTGGGTTAGCTTTTGCATATCCTCTTATTTGAGGTATATGCATAGTCCATTGGGTGTGATTTGCATGACTATCTTTTTACATCTTTGGCAGTCATAATATGTGCTTTAATGTTACAGACTGGGAAATTTAAAGTTGCCTTAAATGTAAATAAGAATTGGTCTTTTACAATTCATTGGTATAGAGGTATATAACATAGAGATAAGCAAAAATGTAAAGTAAAAGGACTCATATGGCACACAATTTGCAGAAGAGGACCTTGAACATGTTTCTCTTTTGTAGGCAAAACTTATTCCATGATTGAAAATGTAAGGGAAACATGTTAAGCCAGTTTGTTCCATGTAAAAATATTTTTTGGCAGTAGTTTGCAGTTTCCTAGATTTGCTCCAAGTCAAAACTGTTTGAGAATCAGAAACACTGGAGGCTTCTTGTGTTTAACATGGACTGATGCCTTTTGTCATTTGAGGAGGAAAAAAAAAAACCCACAACCCGAAATGGCAATGGAAGCTATTTTGCTAATGTTTTTATCTGTTCTGTGACTGACATCAATAATACATAACAGTTTCTTTGACATTGCATCCTGTCCAATGGACCCACTGACCTGATTCAATGTCACCTGAAATGCCTCGTACATCATAAACATACATGAATTCTCACAGATTCATTATCCTCCTGCCCAGTCCAGGGGTGCCAAGGATCCAGTACTAAGGCAATGAGAGTTTGCATTCCTTTTCTGTAGTTTGTAATTTCTTTCACGCTATGAAGGAGGAACTCTATACTTTGTGGAATGTAACTGGGGACCCCTACACATTTTATGAATACATGAATGATGATGATGTCAATAGACGTTCAGATACTAGGCTGATAAGAGCGTGGTGTAAAAGCCCTGATAAATACCTCATATCTTGTCAGGACAGCCTGCAAACCTGATATGTCATTCTGTCTTATTGTGCAAGAATATATGAATCATAATATTCTTATTAACATTGTACGAAGTCTGCAGTAGTTGAAGATTGCATCCAATGACAATACAACTTTTATAAAAATATGGGTATTTAGCATGTGGCCTGCTGTGATTGCATTGCCACTAAAAGCAAAGGGAACGCAAATGAAAACTGTTCTGAGGTTTTCAGTTGGTCCCCCTTAACAGTGCCCTGCCACAGTATATATTTGTTTTACTACAGAGCCTGTTTAGCAGTCAAACTGTAGGAAATTGAATATACACTTACTGTATAAAACTGATATGCTTGGTTAGTGATAGTTTAGAAGAAATAAGTGCATCAATCATAGAATAGCAGGTTGTCAAGGCTTTATATGTAGGGAAAACATAGAATATAGAATGTACTGTATGTTGGGCACCTTTTTACCAAAGTTTTGTGTCAAAGTTGATTTACTACAAACCCTTTCCTCACTCTCTCCTCCCAGATTCTTCAAAAACATTCAAAGCAATCTGAGAAAACTATCATGCTCTCTGTTCTGACATGTGTATAATTACAAGATCATCCTCATTGTGAATTTTCTGTTTGGTTGATTTAAGGAAAAAAAAAAAAAAAGGTGCATCCTCTTCAAGCTGTTCTGCCATTCAGGCTCAGAAGAGTAATTTTCCTCACAAGTTAATGGGAAGAAGACAACTTGATAATTAGCTCGGTTTAGACAGAGCCAGATCCTTGACAAGGAACCTGCAGCCAGAACTCACTTTGGAGGCCAAGCAGTTCTGAGGGAATTTCTCTGTGGAGTTGCAGTATAAGAAGTACTCTGCCCCAAACGAGGGGTCTCTGAGATGTGCACTGCAGGTGTCCCAGGCACCATTTTTGTCCAGTGGTTCTCCTGGGCACACTGGTCATGCTCATTTTCCCATAAGAGCCCTCTGAGATGTGCAAAACTGACATAAAATCTGTACAATGCACAAGCTTTCCCCACAGCAAGTGAAAACAGGTTAAAACTGCTATAAAGTAGCTGATTGCTCTGCCTGATCCAGACCCAAAAGTGTGACACCATGTCTGTTTTGCCCAGATGCAAACTCAAGTTCTCCGTTATGAAGCAGAGTAATACTTCAGCTGGTAAAGATTCCTGGATTTCCAGCTCAGCAGCTGGAAAGACCCTCAGGTTTTTACAGCAAGGTTAATATTGCTACTAAATAATACCAAGCAGCCTACTTACAGCCTAGCGTGATCTCCCAGTGAGTGTTTTGTTACATTATAAACTGATTTTGCAAAGCTGCAAAACCTTGTGTGCTCAAAAATTTCTGGACACCAGCCAGGTTCCTTTCAATAATCCTAGCTGAGACACCATGAGCTGAAGACCTTGGAGCTTGTTAGCCTTTTCTGAAAATCTTGATAACTTGGGAAATAAATCTATGTAAAGTTGATGAGTTCTTTCTGATGTTACGAATACACATCATGGAAGTGTTTACAATCAAACCTTGTTGGATGGCTGCTCTGAAGGGCAGCTCCAGACCAGGGAAACAACCCAATGTCATGCTGCTGTACAAGCAGCACAGTGATCACCTGTTGAGGTTCCCAAGGACAGTCAGACTCCAGAGCTCCCTGCATTTCTATCACAGAGAACCTTGTTCTTTCCAAACACGGGAGGATTGCACAAGGACTTCCCTACAGAGGGTGAGTTTGACTATATATCTGCATGAAAATCAGACTTCTTATTTTTAAGTGTGCGATGAAGCATGTGCTGGATTTAAATTAATTTCTGGATGATTTAATTCTATTAATAGAATTTTAGCTCATTCTTTTTTTGTAGCTAGTGTGCCAAGCTCTGTGTCTGGGACAAGTTCTGCAATATTTTAGAGCCTCAAAACCCACTTCTGGGGTCTCAGAAAACATCACCAGGAAGTACCAGCTGTAGAAAGAAGCTCAGAGGAGGATGTACTCAGGCATTGGGACTGTACTGTAGCCCAATTGTATGAGGGGAATCTTAGAAGTGTAAGTTTCCAGGGATGAGATCCCAACACTGTATCCCAATGGATGTTGAGTAAGGGGGAGCATGGCCAAGCACTGAGGCTTACTCTCAGCCCTCTCCTGCTCCTCAGTGAGCAATCCCCTAGATGAACAACAATGGTTCCAATGAGCATGAGACCACAGATAAGCAGAGGTGCTAGAGGGAAGTTAAATGAATAAATACTAAAAAAGTTGCTAAAAATATGAAGTACAAACAGCAAGTCATATAATATATAGTGCTTTTCATTCTGGGACAAGAGGGGATGACTCAGAAGTGGTATTGAAGGCAGTCTGCAGTACAGGCACTTGTCAGGTGGCAAGCTGCATTTTTCATGTTAATGAAAAAAGCATATTGTGTTCAAACACTTCAGATTCAGTCCTGTTCTTATAAAAAGTACCCTGGGATTTCTAGTGAACCTGAGGAGAAAATAAGGTTTCAGTTACTGAGAACTCCAACAAAGATATCCAAATAGGACTCAGCTTATCTACCTAAAGTTTGAAAGGTTCAGATAACTTTACCTAGATCCAGACATATTTTTTTCCCAAGTCTTCTCACTGTTTCTGATGTGACATTTTACATTTTGTTTGTTGCTTGCCTCTCTGTAGCGATAGGTTGCTATTCAGATACATTTTTTTTCTCTTTGTTATCAGGACTGATGTGATAAAAACAGGAGAGAAACAGGGAGATACAGGAGGAATATCCAGAAAGTGTTTTCACACTGCAAAAGGCTGGCATAAAGGAATAAAAGACAAAGCAAGTCCTGGATCTCTACTAAGGACTGGTATGTTATTCATAAAATACTTCAAACCAACTGATCCAGTCTCTCTTGTCCTGACTTTATTGGCTGCAGTGCTACTTCTGAGTCAGCCCAGATACTGAACTATGCCACAGGGTTAGTCAAAGGGAATACAATGATAGTGTAGAAGTTGCAGGAGGTGAATGCAATTGCTGGAAATGCTATTGATGGCACAACTTATTTATTTAGTAGACAGAATTTAGAATGGGAATAAGGATTTGTATGTCACCATCACATCAGCCATCAGTTCAGCACTGCCTTAGGCAATGAGTATGCTGTTACTAATTTTAGTTTGTTTTGTTGTCATTCAGTCCAGATAATTTTTGAGGTTCATTTAGTTGCTGTTAATAAAAAAAGAAAGACAGAAATACTGTGTACTGGCAGGGGAAGGTAATCAGAAATCCACTCTTCAAATCCCAATCCCTTCAATTTTTGCAATGACATGACATCAAGTTAGTTATTTTCCTTCAGAGGAGCAAGAACTTGACTTCTCTACACATCTTGGTGCTTTCTCTTGAGGGACCAAATGTCACAGCCACATCCTGCAGCTGGTGTCACATTTGTGCTAACTTCAGGAAGAGCACTTAGAGCACTGGAAAGTTCATACTTAAATGGAACAGAATGAGAGAAAATTCACTAGAGGTACTCAAAAGAATGACTGAAGATGAGTGAGTTGCTGTTCTGCATGTAGCCTCCAAGTGCCATGATGAGAGCACACTGAGTAATGGACTGGTGAAAGGAGGGGCTGCCTTTGCTCAAGTTGAGATTAATCTCTGCAGTTTGATTTCATGGGAAAGTGACCCAGAATTTTATGAAATTTAAAAAAGGTTCTATCTGTCAATTCTCTCTTTCTTTGCATGGTGTTTAGAGCCCAGTAGATAGAGGTAGCTAAACTGACACAGGAGGTCACTTCCAGCTCACAGTGGCTTTAAGGCACAAATTATTCACCTGCCAAAGTAATACTTTGTTCTTCTTAGCACTTTTCCTGTATTGTCACTATTAACTTATGGAGTGTCTCTAAATCCCTTTGTTGACTCACATGTTGCCTTTGACATAGGTGAGAAGAGATATATCAATTTTACAGATGGCTAATAGGTGTGGCACTTTGCAAGGATGAGAGTTTGCAAAATAAGGTGATTTTGTTTGTGCAAAATACACCAGGTACAAGCCCCTGACATCACCAAGCAAACATCCCAAGATAGCTCAACAAGCAGGCTCTTCAAGTAAGGGATACCAGAGTCTGCAGCATCAGTGCAGCATCCAGGAAAGTAGCCAAAGTGGATTGCCCTGCTGAGACTGCTTTTCCAGGGCTTCAGGGAGACCAGTGGCAGGATTTCTGGCACTGCATCATGCTCTGTGCACACACCAAAATCATGCACCAGAAGCAGGAGCTCCCAGAAGCAGCAGCATGGAAAGGGCAACACCTCTTTTGTGCTGGTACAGCTACAGTTTTAATTATGTTGAGGAATTTTGCATTCATTTAATGCCAATGATGCATTGCAAACCCAGAAGCTTTTAGACAAGAAAGGCTCAGCTAACAGTGCAGTCTGCAGAGGATTTTTTCCTTGCTCCTCTGAATGGGGAGAACATTTAAGGGTCTGTCCTCACCAGCTCCCCATTCAGGACAATCAGGAAAACCACTACACATAGGGACAGCAGGAGAATTATAAGCAATCTAGGCTGGAACTGTTGAGAGTTCTCAGTGCTGTAAAATCAAGTCAAAAACTCCATCTATGCAACATGTTTACACCTAAGAGCTGTCTTGAATTCATTTAAAAGCCACAGGCAGGATGGCCTCTGAACCTCCCAAGTCCAAAGAGCTGGCAAGGTTCATTTCCTCCACTCACTGCACAGTGACAGGGACCACCAGAGGTGCTGTATTGTGTAGCAATAGGACATTTGTCACAGTCTGAGATAGAAATCCTATCTGGTATAATTATTTTATATTAAAATAGATGAAATTTTGATATGAGAGTGTATAATATTGTACATTGCATTAGCCAGAGAATAGGATATTCATCTTTACTTTCATTTGTACACTTCATAACTTTGTTTGCATTCACTACAAGATAACTACTGTACATTCCTGAAAAATGACATATTGCATGAAAAGACTTAACAAAAGCCACAGAGCTGATAATTTTCCTGTGGATCAGGGAGGACAGATCTCTCTGTGGTTTCACAGACGTGGACCAAGGCTCTCCTTTATCATTTTCAGCTAAATTGTAATGCTGTCATGGCTGCACATGAAAGGAAGTTTCTCTTGATGAACTATTTTACTCAGTCATGTTAAGCTTGATTTATTCTATTGGACCAAACATAAAAAAGGGCAAGAACTTCATTTGGGGAGCTTGTTTGTCCAGGAAAATGCAGACATAGCAAATGTTTCAGAAATAAGCATATGAATTTATTAAGTTTTTATCTGCTGTTGCTCATCACATCTCTCAATTTTTGGAAGCTGTATGTGGGATTCTACTTTGAGACCTGAGAAACTGGAGGTAGGGCAATGAGTAATACATGTGGAGGAAGGCAGTGGTATGCTGTCATTGATTATTTTGAACAGTGAGGAGTGAAGTACCTCTCAGAGGACTTTGGCAGAAAACTGAATGATGTGTGTGCTGCTGGCTGCTTTCTGGATGGTGATAAAGCATTTACTTAAATAATAAAACCTTCATCTAGTTACTTCTGGATTTTGGAAAGCCCCTCTGGTACTGTGTTAGCTGGAGTTACCTGAGATGACCAACATGTAAGCATGATGTAAGCACCTACAGAGGGAAGGTAATCTTGTATTAAAGGCACCTTCTGGCCATCAGACAAAATTGTAACAAATCCCTGTGTCTGAAAGCTGAATCTTCAGAATTCTGGAGCAGTAATAAAATAGATTTTTTTTTTAAGACCAAGAGTTTTTTGAAACCCATGGCCTACTTCTGTAGTTGTTCCCAGACTGCTTCTGCTCCATGATTGAGGAGATTTTCAGATATGCTATAGCCTAGAATAAATGCAATTTCCTGTTCAGTTTACTTTTGTGCTTCTAAACACTTGCAATCAGACTTCAGGAAAAGAGGACTTTTTGATTTAAAAAATGGAAAAATACCTAATTTTAATTATTTGTAACCAAAGAAATCCCTTAAATATGCAACTTGCACTGTTGATGTGCCATCAGCAATGATTTAGTAGTCTGTGTTCCACTAACTTAAAACATTTCAACAGAGTAAAAAAAAAAAAAAGAAACAAAACTCAATAACCTTCAACCTGTGTTATAACAGTTTAAAAGAGCATTAACAGAACAACCAGGGAAAATGAAAGCCAATAATCAGAGTCATTACTCTACATTATGTTCTAGAAGATTTAAACTTCTATATTTTTTAAAAAAATAAATAGATATTTATATATTTGTTGTTTTCTTCCTTACCCTGGACATATGGCACTTAAAATTGTGCACAGACCCTTTGTAAAAACAGTGTGAGTGAAGCACAGAGTATTGCCTAGACATGTAACTTTAACTGTGAATTTCTGTGCTTCAGTACCCGAGGGTCAAAGCCAAATTTTAGGTGTTAACCAAACATAGGATGTGTTTGGTTGTTTTGCCATCAGTTTTTAGCATGCGAAAAACCTGATGACTCTCAAATAATTAACTGTTTTTAGTAAGTGTCAAAACTGTCTCCTGGTTTCCATGCATCCCTCTGACTCAGGCAGAGCCCTGTTTTGGACTTGTCACTTGATGCTGGCTGGCTTGCTTCGGAGACGGGCGCTCCCCCCACCCCAAGTTTTCAGTGACGACAAGTCATAACTGCTTTGGAAATGAATCGCTTTGCAAGGCCTGTTGCCAGAGGTCAAATCTGCAATTGCATGGAAATGTTAAGGTGCAATTGCTTCAGGCTTTAATGAACTCCAAAGAGAAATATGCAGACCTGTAAAGCTCATCCATTAGATCCTGACCTACAAATGGCAAGGAATAACAGCAAGGCAACCAAGAGATATGCTGACTAAGGGAATTACATCGATACAATTAGTTGTACATGTTTTGGCATTTAATTCTGAGGTCTGGGCAAAAGAGATCTCAGCACACAGAAATTACAAATAATGGTAGGAATGGCATTGCCCATGATGTGCTGATTTTCTCCTGCTCTCCTTTGCCCTTTGCAGCATCAGAGGCAGCTCTCCCCCAGCTTTGGGAAGAAAAGGGTGGCAGCAGCCAGTGGCCATGGTAGCTCTTGGCCCCAGGGATGAGCAGCAGACAGGAAGTTCCCCAAGCAAGGACATGAGGACAGGGCAGCGTTTCATCCCAAAAATTCTGCCTTCCCAAGAAGAGGGAATACCAAAAATAAGAGTAATTTGAAGAGCTGTTACTAGATTCCAGAAAACAACCTGAGCACAAAGAGAAAGGTAATAACACTCCACATGAATTAGTGGGTCTCTCTAGGGGGCTGGTGGGCACCAACTTTATTTTGTTTATGGGGTTGGAGTTATATTGTGTAAATAACATTCAGCCTTCCTTTCACAGTAAAAATTCTCTCCTTGCTTGAGGCATCTGAGATTATAATTTTAAAAGTTGTTACCAGAGATGGTCCAGAAATAAACACCCATCTGAGTATACACTAATTGCTGGTGGCTGGAGGGGAGTGTCTGCTCTGAGTATCTCAGCTATGCTCTCGCTTCTAATAAGGCAAACTTCCCACAGTCCTGGAGAGCTCAAAAATCCAGCTCCGAATCCACAGCTCCACCTGACCTTGAGCTGTTGTGCTGGAAAGTTTCCATGTCCACTTCCATGCTGGTTTGTGAGGCTTGTGCCCTGATGTTTTGATGAAGTGCTGTGAAGGGATCTGGCATATTTCAGTGCCAGGTACAAACCAAAACAACAAACAAGCAAACAAATAAATAAATGCAGTTCTCATCTGGCACAAGCCTCTTTGCAATGTATGTGATCAAAACCTGATTAAACAACTGGTTGGTTTAAAATTAATATAATGATCTTCCTTTGCCTTCCTGCTTCCATCAGGATGATCACAAACTGCAGCCTGATGGCAGCTTCCCAGTACACCTCGCCCCAAAAGTACCACCCAGTCTGGGGCCTGGTTGGGGCACTTTCAGATGGCTGAGTGCAGGTTGCAGGGCCAGTTCTCAGACTGAGAAAAAAAAACCCTGGTAGGACTGGCTAAGCTGCAAGGCCCAGGGTCAGGCGGTGGGTGCACAGCAAATGGGACAAGATGGGTGCCACCCCTTCACCACCCACCTCCCTCCTGGCCAAAAGTGATTCCTCTGTTGTGGTTCAGTGGAGGTCAAATAGTTGGGAAAGAAAAAGAAGAGGAGAGAAGATTTTCTCTCATTTCTGGAGAATCCTGCTTTGAGCCTGGGTACCAAGGAAAGCAGCTCTAGTTGTATGTAGTGTGGTACATGACAGTGTATTTTTTCCCCTTTTCTGCCTTGCATATTGTTTTTTGTTGTGGGTTTGTTTTTTTTTTTTAAATTCAAGGGCCAGGTCATTTCTTCTGAACCTCCCTCTCAAGAACTGACACTGAAAGTGCAAATGAAGCTAATGACAAGAGACAATAGTTTAATGTTAATTAGGTATTTCATGTGTCTTAGTTCATCAGAGCAATATTGGTCTTTTATGTATTACATGAAAGCAGAGCTTTAGCTTGGAGGAAAACAGGGAACAGAGTCATAGAAGTTGTATTCTCAGATTTATAATTATTAAAATTATTGTTACATTTAGGAAATCCAGGAAACTTTGAAAGGAAGATACTTAATAATAGCAGAGCTACTGCATTATAGGAAACCCTGGCAAAGCCTTTACATCTTTCTTTTCCTCCTACATGAGCTGGCATTACAAAAGCTGTAGTCTCCCAAGCTCTTGCTAGGATAGCAGACTTGGCTTTGCTGTAGAATTATATTGATATATAATGCAGATACCAGGTCTTTTTTTACTTGGATTCCCCCCACCTTCCATCCCTAGGACATATTATCTTTTTTAACACTTATGTTAAAACAATGATGTGAGCTGCTAACGCTGTACATCCTGGTGAAATGGCCTAATGATGATGTTCACCAGAACCAGGTACATAATGTACAATATTTTCTATGAATGTTTGCATTCCTTGTGGCCTGATTTCTGCTTCTTTTGCGTTCTTTCACTGGCTATTTGAGAAGTTGCATTTCACTGCCAGGAAGTATTTATACAAAGCAGATTTCAAAGTTGTGCACATATTTGAAGAAATTGAAATTTAAGGCCCTGTCACAGCAATGAGCTCCTTCCAGAGAGACCTCGTGCATGGACCCCGAATGCAGAAAATGGCCAGAGAAGGTCATTGCCTCAGCTGGATCTGCATTCACACACCCCTGTGTGAGGACTGAGGCTGAGGACTGTCACTAATGCAGACATTTTAAGGTGATGTTTTAAGAGGTAAAAGAAACCCCAAAAAAATCATGTTCTGATTTCCTGACTATTTGTGTTTCAGCTGGACTTGTTTTTGAGCTCACTCTGGGCAGAACAAGTACATTAAAAATCATATGTGTAAGGAACAACAGGGCATTTCAAAGTAAACTTGTAAGTATTCTGGAACAAGAAATATTTTTTTATTTAGCAGTTGGTGTGGGTGCCTAAACCTAACAAGAACAGCAGTATAAAAATGCAGTTAAGCCTTCTATTTTTGTCCATAGCTAGTACTTTAAAAAAAAAAAAAAGTAAAAAAAAAAAAAAGTGTTAGGTCTGTGGTTTCTTTATATGTTGTAGAAGCAAAGACACAACAGAGTGAATTCATTGAACGTAGTAAGTAGTATTGCAGATGATTTGCTTGGCTGGGAACATCCTTGCTACTTTCATTTTCACAGTGTTTAATTACACTTTTTTTTTTTTCCCCAACATCATGTATCCTGGAGGGGAATCAAGTTTATGGATAAGACTTTCATGTAAAACACTGAAGCTTAGGTGGGGAGGTTTCTTAATGATGCTGACTAAAAAACAATCCTAGTATTGGAACTGACTGTTTCCAGGAATGAAACAAGGAGTCCAGGGTCACAAGGGCTGTTTGCAGATCCCACTGAACTCCAAAGGGGTTCAGGTTCCCATCTGATTGGGAAGCTCGGCTGGGGATTTCCCAGGGCTTGAGGCAGGTTTGACACCTCAAGTGGTGAGAAGCTGGGGAGGGAAAAAGATCTTACAGCATATAATCAGCAGACCCTGGTTGGGGATCAATGTCAGCACCAGCATTAGCTCCAGAACACCCTGGGTCTCATTTTTTTTTCTCCTCTCTCCATGTATATTAGTGTTGCAGATGACATGCCAAAAGGATGCCAGAAGGAGGATTTTTTTTTTTTTAATAAGGGGGGGGAATCATTTCATAACCCAGTATTGAAGGCATGCACACTTAAGGTCAGCACATGTGCTCACACACTCCAGCAACAGCAACCTTGGTCCTATAACTGTTTGCTGACATAGAGGAATAAACTTGCGTGTTTGTGGTTCATTCAGATACATTAACAATTGCAAATATTCTGCCTGAATAAAAGCTGTTTGCTTTACTACTTCAGGGTTTCTGCCCTTTTGGGACATACAATAGGCAAATCAAATACACTGATAGAGGGCTGTAAGTGCTGTAAGTTATATTTAACTAAAATAAACAGGCAGATACTCTGCTCTGCTATAAAAAGACTGCATATGCTCAATGCAGGTTTTCTTAAGGTAAGGGACAGAGCGCAGGAAGCTCCAAGGCAGCTAGATTTGCCCATATGGGAAGGCGGTCTTTCACTGATGATTTTGCAGACAGAAATTGCCCATCTGCACTGTTTGCAGGTGTTTTGAATGATTATATTATTAGCTCTGTCTGTTCAACTTTGCTTTTTTATGGTGGCTTTAGTATTGCAGTAAATAAAAAAAAGAAATATATAAGCAGCCATCTGCTTCCCAATTTTTGACTAGCGCTCTTTGTTAAGAAAGAAAAAAGAATTCTCAGATATTATTTTCTAGTTCTGAAACGCTGGCAAATGAGGAGAACAAATCCACAAATTCTGACCTGAATATAAAACGGGGACAGAATTTTCTGGTTTTTATTTAACTTGCTCTGATTAATGCATTTAAAAGCGATTGTCTGTGTTCTGTTCTAATTTGCACCTCTGTGAAGCCAACAGAGCAGTTCTGGGCTGTGCTGGTTTGGTTTGGCGGGATTTTTTGGTAGGGAGGGAGCCCCAGGGGTGGCCCCGGTAAGAAGCTGAGAAGCTCCTCCAGCCCCAAACCCAGCCAAGGAGCCATCAGGGAGACAATAGATGCGTCTCTGCGATTAGCATAGGAAAGAACTGAGATAAGATCTGAGCAGGGCAGGCAGAGCTGGAGAGGCAGAGCGGTGCCCGGGGTTGGTGAGGAAGAAGGGGAAGAAGGTGCCCAAGCAGAAGTTTCCCTGCAGCCCATGGGCAGATGGCGGGCTGTCCTCCTGCGTTTATGGAGGAACGTGATGGAACGTTCCCTGAAGGCGCCAGGAGGGGTGAGCCTGGATTTGCTGCCAGTGGAGTCTGATTATACAGCTGTGGAAGCCCCCGGGCCAGGGCAGGTGGCTGTTCCAGAAGCACCTGTGACTCTGTGGGCAGCGCTGGAGCAGCTTATGAAGGATTGCATCTCGTGGGAAGGACTCCTGAAGGAGAGGTTTGTGAAGGACTCTCCCATGGAAGGGACCCTGTGGGGGTCTGAGGAGGAAGGAGCGGCAGGAAGCAACAAACTGTGGATCCACCCTGTGCCACTGAGGGGAAGGAGGTAGAGAGATCGGGAACAAAGTGGTTTGGGCCCGGGAAGAAGGAGGGGGTGGGGATAACGTGTGTAAGCACTGCTCTGTGTGTTGTCTGTGTCCTGTGAGCATCTCATTAGTGTGAAATTAAATTGTTATTCTTCCCCAAGTTGAGTCTGTTTTGCCCGGGACCTTAATCGGTGAAGAACCCTCCTTGTCCTTTATTTCAACCCATGAGCTGCTGGTTGGGCTTTGTCCTCCCCATCCCACAGGGGGTGTGGGGGGAGCTGAGGGAGCGGCCGCGTGGCTGGTTCTTTGTTGTGTTGTGCCCAAACAACGACATGGGCTTAACACCTTCCTTTTAGGAGCAGAATCTCTTCCTGAAGCCGGGGAAGTGTGTGTGGGAACATTAAAGTGAAAGTAATAATTGTGAAACCATATTTTGTTTATCTAAATGGGTAACAAAGCTGGGAAGTGGTCCTTTCCTGCTGGATTTTACAGGAAGAATTCATATTTCTCACAGGTATTTTGCAAAGCAATGACGAAACTTTAGAAGACCTTTAGGAATAAAGAACAAGCTATTTGCTATCTCAGCAGTAAGTTCCCAATTTTTAGACTGCATTTAGGTTTCTCTGAGCATAATATTTGATTATTGGCAATATGTTTCCAGTTAAATATTTCATATAGAGCATAAAGGTCTCTTCTACTTGTGAGCATTCTGTAAGTATTAATGAAAGCTCTGAATTTTTAGATTTATCTGATGCCCAAATACCTTTTGCTGCAAATTGTTTCAGAGCTGGATTGCAGCTTCGTGCCATCATTTAATGTTGCCTCTATATTCATGAAATCGGAATGATGTATCTAATGTATGTAGATTGTCAGCAAATCTTTGGAGAGATAGTGTCAGGCTTCACACATATGACCCAAATCCAAATACTCTCCCAAGTTCACACACACAAAAAAAGTGGATTTCCTTCTCTGCTTCAAATTCAAAGCTTCACCAAGTCCCATAAAGCTCTGTGCAGACCCCAAGGGCCTTCCAGCAGGTCCTGCCTGCCCAGCAGTGGAGGAGATGTGAGAAGGAGATGTGCTCCACTGCTTTTGCCTTGGTTCTGCTCTCATAACCAGTAGCACCATGAGTGGGGCTTGTGCAGGAGTGGGAGGGCATGCACCAGCCTGAGGTTGGCAGAACACAATAAAACATGCAGCTACAATCTGACACTTGAGTTTCCCAAGATTTAAAGACATCTGAGGCAAGTACTTAACCTACAATTTCGAGACTGTGTTTACCTGACTGCTCTTAGGTCTGCTTCTGCCTGCTGCCAAAGGCCCTGTGGAAAGACAGCAGACTAATGGATTGCAAGTGTTGTTCTCACTTGAGTTATTCTAGAGCCTCACAGAGTGAGAAGCAAGTGGGAGAGCGGGTCTACTTGCCAGTCCCTGGTGTGATGGCATCACAGAGCTGCTCTTTATAGAAATGGGCAATCAAAACAGGAACTTGGCAGAACAATGTTTGATCTAAGGTTGCTTATCATAATAAAATTTGCTTAAATATGCCCATCCCCACCACTTACCTTGCCTTGCTGGTTTAGAAAGAGCCTCATTTCTTCAGATCTTTTTGTCATGTCCAGATGATGATTAGTTCTCATGTACTTGTCCTTTCTGAGTCTGGGCAAAATACACACCTTAGACATAACACATGGCAGGTGATTGCTTGCAGTTTGGTTACTGGAGGTTTCATACATGCACTCTGTGTTTCTGCTTGCTTTCTATCAGTCTAGCTATTAGACTAAAACACCACACTCAGTTCATTAATCTTCTGTGCGTCTATGCTGTTAATATTCTAGTAATCTGATCATTGTATCCTTGAATTAATAGGAGACAGCATTCCTAAAAAGATTATACACTTTTGCATCAGCCATGTGAATAATGGTAACAGAGATATTAACTCTCACTCATGCTGGGTACACAGGTGATGTAAGTATGGCTAGGATCTCATTTTCATCCTTAACAGGTCTCCTAATTCCCCAGGTGCCACTGCTAAGGCTGAGAAATAATGTTTTTCGGCAGACGTTGTAGTCTGTGCCCTGTTACAGGAGTGTAACAGCTGAATGGTGATAGCAGAAATGGGGAAGGAAAACAACTCTGAGCAAACTGTGCTCTGTTGTGGGAACTTCTCAGTGAGCTAAGAAAAGAAAATGTTTAAAGAAAACATGCAGCTCTTCATGTTCCTGTGATACATGTTTGTGGGAAGACAATTCTAGGCAAAGAAAAAAAACCCACTAAACCCAAACAACTTATTTGATTTGTTCTTAGTATTCAGCAGTCTATGGCTGTGTGAAGGAAGGCCATCTGGATGCCTTCATTAAAGCAAGGTTTCATTTTGTGTGGTAAGATCAGCCCTCTTGGAAATAGGGCTCAATTAAAAAATCCAACAGAGGTTCAACAGCTTTCGCTTGTGCTTCCACTTTAGTAGTACGAGAGAGCAGCCAGGCAGGTTCTGCCCTGTGTTCCTGCACCATGCAGTGAGCAGGGAGAGCCTGGGCCCAGAAATGGAAAACCTGGGACATTTAGGATCTTACTGGTGTGGCTCTACTGTTTCTAAGTTCAGTGTTATTTGGCACTTTCTGCTCTGCTGGATTTATCTCTGGCATATGAACATGGCAGAGCACAAGGCACAGCCACCCTTCCACAGTGAGGAGCAGATTTGGACATCAAGTAATCTCTTTAGTATTTCTCTCTGCCAGCTATGACTTGGGTATGCTATTCATTTTCCTGGCTATAAAATGAGTAAAACTACGTTTCCCAAACTCTCTGAAAGTTATTCTAAAACTGCTGAACAACTCTAGAAAAGCACTATTTTTTTTATTATTCATTGACACATTTAGGGATCGTTTTGAATTGTCTGGGATTATCCAGGGCAAAATGTAGTTTCTGGCTGCAGATCCACAAGCAATATAATGAGAGATGAGTTTCTGTCCTCTGGATCCCAAGGTTGCTTGTGCTTTTGTTGCAGATTTTCTTTTCGCTGTTTCCATATCCTAGTTGATCCATACAGAATAACTAAAACCTGCGATATGGATTTATTTTTTAACTAATGCAAATAATCATGTTGGTTATAATTGTTATTAGGGCTCCTTTGGGAATCTGTTGTTACAAGCACTCAACCCTTTTGTCTCTCCTTTGGGTCTTCAGGCTACCTTGCAATTTATAAAGATACCAGACCTTAGGCTAAATCGATGTCCTTAGGGTTATGAGATGTTGCTAAATATCAAAACAAAATCCCAGTGTTCCAGTTCTTTAAATTCACTATGTTTAATTAGCTGTTCCAATTAACCTTCCTTTTGTGTTCCCTCATGTTTAAAGGGTTATATTAAAAGTACTGTAGAATTAAAGCCATTTAAAATATGCTGAGTATATTTCAAGGCATTCAGAAAGCCTCTTACATAAAGCTGTTCTCATTTCAGTTTCGCCAATGACTGGTCACCAGGGGCGTATTTTCCAACCTCTGCACCTAGGTTGCAGAAATTGTAACTCCATACCTACGTGTGCATCCAGGTCACAGTGAGTTCCAAAGGGAGATCACTCCTGCAGATCTTCTACTGCTTTGCTAAATACATCCACAGATGCAAAGAATGGGTAGGTGAACAACTTTTTTTTTGCTCAGAGGCCTGACAGAAAGACACACACCGAATCAGTATTGCTGAATTCTTGTTACTCCAGATAATTCCCAGACTTAAAAAATGGCAATGTGAGAAATATGGGTAAAGCATGGGGGAAATGCTAAGCTTCTCATCCCAACTGGTGCATAAGATATGATTGCTGTGTTCTTGTAGACAGATGAGTAGTACTGAGCAAAAAGCCTGTTCAAACAGTGAGTTGCTCCAACAGTAACTGAGCAGCAGTGCCCCCAGCCCATGCCCCTGTGCACAAGGGGCAGGCAGTGTCAGGGTCTGTTTGGGATGATGTGATAGGAGGGTCTCCAAAACTGCTTCTGTGGTCTTTATGAACCCTGAGTATTTGTAAATGTATGCTGATAGCACTCTGTGAGGTAGGAAAATACTGTTATGCCCATTTATTCTGCCCAAGGATGACTACGTGTTTTAGATTTATGTTATAATAGGCAGCTTTTCACTTACTATTCTGTGCGTATTTTACTCTCTGTATGTATTTTATAAGCCATCAGGATTTAACTTACAGATTTTGTCATGGGTGAGCAGGTACCTAAAAAATCCCTGGCTTGCCCAGTGTCATTCTGGATGTCTGTGGCAGAACTAGGCATGCAAACCAGTTTATATATTTAAGTCCCTGACTCTTCCCTAGGTAACTTTCTCCAGCAGTTGTATTGGAAGATCATTTTACTGTATAGTTTTGTTTGCTGGAGGATACTAATTTCTCAGGGGTGATGTATGATGACAAAACAGCATTTATTTTTATATTTTTATATTTGGAAGGAGCTGAGATAATCCTAAAATCAGGCTATGGTGTTACTTTAGTTAAATTTATTCTGTCAGGGGGTTTGTCTTTAGACTGCCCTTTGGACTTTATAAACGATAGGGAGGAAAAACAAAAGAGATGTTTGTTTTACTGAAGCTGTGATATTAGAGGCTTTCACTTAAGAAATCTGTTGGAGTCTGTCTTTGTTTTCTAAGACAAGGTCAGTTAAAGATATATCATGTTTTGTGTTAGATAGTTTGATGGCATAAATTCAATAAAGGCTTTGTGTAGTGTCCTCACTGTATGGGTCGTGTGAGTTACAAAGGACACTAAGAAAAGCAAAGACCCATTTCCCTTTCCTTCTCCCTCTCCTCTGCTTTTCATTGGCAACAGGAAAGTTCAACTGCAAGGCATGTGATTGTAATGTAATCAAATACCTGCTGGTGCCTCATAAAGAAGTACTGGTTGCTTAGATGGCTATTCTTAACAGACTCAGGTATTTCATAGCTGTTGATGGTTTAAGAATCAGATAACATCACATCAGTTAGAGTATGAGCTTTAAGCTCCTTGGAAAATATAAAAATAACAAAGCCAACAGCATTACTGATGACTGACTAGTTGAGGGAGACAAAAACAATGAATATGTTTAGGATTTTTATCAAACCTGATGAAGAATCTCGATGGGAGCAGCTCTATAGGCGTGTGATAAGCATCACAGAAACCAGAGATACTGAAAGCTGAAGAATGTGGGACATTTAGTACATCTAGCTCCATTTTTACACCAGCCTGTCTCTAGTAAAATAGATTATACAGAAATAGGGACGGCTAAATATAAATCATTCTCTAACAGTTCTTCAGGGTGCATTGTTGGGAAACACTCGCTAACAACATGATCAGTTTATTTTGTATATTGACTTTGAAGCCAGCGCAGGGAAGGTGTGAGCTGTTCCTGTGTGCTGAGCCTCTGGCAGTCCTCCTGGTAGGCAAGACACAGCCTGGTGCTTTTGCACAACCCTTCCTTAAGTGTCTTTCCACAGCAGATGTGGCTGCTTAAGCTTTCTCCAACCATAGTGAGACATTCCTTCAGTAACCCAGCTCTGCAGGGAAGCTGATGTTAGGGAACAAAAGCACATGGTGAGGACTTTGATATAGAGAAATATTTTTAAGATTCATTTATGAGCCACTATGTTGCTGAGTTCCTGTTGAGCTAAACTTAAGTTTGATGTGGGCAGTTTTTCTAAATTTAAAAAAGCAAATTTTGGGGGGGGGGAAAAACCCCAGTATATATTGATCTTTGAAGATGCATAATTTTGTCTTATCAGCAAAGGTGCATTCAAAAATCAGTTGCCACTGAGAGTGAGAAATAAAATAACAACAACAAAAAAAATCCCTCCCTTTGCTTCAGGCTTTTGGATGCACTGGATTAAGTTCATTGCTAATTAGACACAATTCTGAAGCACAATTATTTATGAACCTTCAATGGGCCGAATTCATGAAAGGAATAACGAGTATATATTTTCCTTTTGTAGAATTTTAATGAAGAAATGGCATTACTATTCATTATTTATCCACTTTCAAATTGTAATGAATAGTTCTACTGGCAAACATGAAAATTTTGTATTTACAGAAAGGCAGAACATGTGTAGATAATAACACAGCTCAATATGTATGAAATTCTGTATTTCTATAAATATAGAAATAAAGAAATTATCACCAGGACTATTCATTAAATTTTGAAAGTAGTAAATAATAAATAGGAATAACATTTATTCATTAAAATCCTCCAAACAGAAAATATTGAGTCTTCTTAACTAAATCCAGTGCAATTTTTCTCCAAAAAAGCTGGCTTTTATGATTTTTTTTTCCCTTTTGACATTGTTTCTTACGCAGCCTTTATCCTAAATGCATTTTAAATAACATTAACCCATATGTTTTCATTAATAGTTGAAATAATGCATGCTGCTGTGAAACAAAGATGATTTAGAGAGCCTGTCTTCCCTGGCTGAATAAACTCTTTTTAGCACCATTCTGACCATGGGTATCAGGGTCCTAAAGAAAAGGTGTTTATTCCCACCTCACCAAATGGTATCACTGGGGCATTTCCACATGATCTGTGTTGTGAAGATGAGTATGTAAGTGGGGCAGTTTGATCACTTAATCCCCAGAACAGCTCAATCTGAACGGCAGAACCTGCAGTACCCAACGCCTCCGTGGATTGTACAGTCAGACAGCTGCCTGGGTGGAAACCAAACTTCCTCACCACCAGCAGCAGGACCTGCTGTGGGACACTGGAGTGCTCAGTAGCACACGCAAGACTGCTCGCCTTGCATCTCGTAGCTTTCAACCTAATAAGCCCTAACATATGAAAGAAAAGCCAAACAAAGATTTTCTATAATTCAGTTTATTATAAATGGAACATGAGTCCAGTGTATCTCCTCTGTGCAGTTTCACACCTGTCCTCCAGCTGTTGCTCTCCTGGTTTCTCCCATGGAGGCTTGCTGTCCTCTGTCTGTAGGGCCACAAGGCAATTAATCTTCAGAAAGCTGAAACTTCAATACTATTTTAATTCCTTATACAGTAATTAAACTCTTTGAGACTAATAGGAACATAAAGATTGACTTCTTGAACTCCAGTGGAGAAAGCCTTGCAGATGAATTAATTGCAAACTGTCAGGTACAGAGAGATTCCAACTCTGATAGACAATGTTTAATACTTTGGCCCAGTGTGAGCCAACTTTAGGGCCCAACCAGGCAGTTCAAGTTCCATGCAGTTTGGGGCATCTCTCACACTGCTGAACAACAACAGACATGCTATTTAACGTTTATCCCTTTATAAGGGAATACTTTTTCATTTTATAGCTAAGAATCTGAGGTCCTGATAAATCTCACCAAGTTTAAGATTAATACAAAAGAAATGTAAGTTGGAATCATAGAATCATAGAATCCTAGGGTTTGGAAGGCACCTCGGAAGATCATCTAGTCCAACCCCCCTGCCAGAGCAGGGTCACCTAGAGTACATCACACAGGAAGGCGTCAGGCGGGTTTTGAATGTCTCCAGTGAAGGAGACTTCACAGCCTCTCTGTGCAGCCTGTTCCAGGGCTCTGTCACTCTCACAGTAAAAAAAAATTTTCTAATATTCACCTTGAACCTCCTATGCTCCAATTTGCATCCATTACTCCTTGTCCTATCACTGGTCATCACTGAAAAAAGCTTACCTCCATCTTCTTGACACTCACCCTTTACATATTTGTAAACATTGATGAGGTCACCCCTCAGTCTCCTTTTCTCCAAACTAAAGAGACCCAGCTCCCTCAGCCTTTCCTCATAAGGGAGATGTTCCACTCCCTTAATCATCTTTGTGGCTCTGCGATGGACTCTTTCAAGCAGTTCCCTGTCCTTGAACTGAGGGGCCCAGAACTGGACACAATACTCCAGATGCGGCCTCACCAATGCAGAATAGAGGGGGAGGAGAACCTCTCTTGACTGACTAACCACACCCTTTCTAATACACCCCAGGATGCCATTGGCCTTCTTAGCCACAAGGGCACATTGCTGGCTCATGGTCATCCTCCTGTCTACCAGGACCCCCAGGTCCCTTTCACCTGCACTGCTCTCCAGCAGGTCAGCCCCAACCTGTACTGGTACATGACATTTTTCTTCCCCAAATGCAAAACTCTACACTTCCCCTTGTTGAACTTCATCAGGTTTCTCCCCGCCCAAGTCTCCAGCCTGTCTAGGCCTCTCTGAATGGCAGCACAGCCTTCTGGTGTGTCAGACACTCATCCCAGCTTGGTCTCATCAGCAAACTTGCTGAGGGTACATTCTGTACCCTCATCCAGGTCATTGATGAAGATGTTGAACAACACCGGTCCCAGTACCGACCCCTGAGGGACTCCACTAGTCACAGGCCTCCAACTAAATTCTGCCCCATTGACTACAACTCTCTGACTTCTTCCTTTCAACCAGTTCTTGATCCACCTCACTGCCTGGTCACCAAACCCATACTTGATCAACTTATCTACAAGGATGCTGTGGGAGACGGTGTCAAATGCTTTACTGAAATCAAGATAGACCACATCTACCGCTCTACCATCATCTATCCACCTAGTAATTTCCTCATAGAAGGCTATGAGGTTAGTCAAACATGACTTACCCTTGGTAAAACCATGTTGACTGCTCTTGGTGACCCCCCATGTCCTTGATATGCCTAGAGATAGTGCCAAGGACAAATTGTTCCATCACCTTTCCAGTGATGGAGGTGAGGCTGACCGGTCTATAGTTACCCGGGTCCTCCTTCTTGCCCTTCTTGTAGACTGGAGTGACATTTGCTATCCTCCAGTCCTCAGGGTCCTCTCCTGTTACCCATGACTTACTGAAGATGATGGAGAGTGGCCTAGCAATGACCTCCGCCAGCTCCCTCAGCACCCTTGGATGCATTTCATCCGGACCCATCGATTTATGGATGTCCAGATTACTCAACTGTTAGTCATGACTTCTTTTATTAATATCCTGCAGTTTGATTTAGACCAAGAAGTGGAGACAGTACACAGTCTTCCAGTTAAAAGGAAGAAAATGCCTGACTTTGGAAGCTGGAAATTACCATTTTACCAGAAGTTTCTAGGCACATATATCAAAAGTTCACAGGAGTGGTGGGTGGAAGGGTGGTGGATGCACAGATCCATGGATAGTAAACAGACCACAAGCCATAGCAAAATTCATTGCCATTCTCAGCAGCCCACCACATCTGTGATATCTGTTTTCCTTTGCAGCAGGGGTTTTACAAGGCCCAGGACACACTGCAGTCTGCCCTTGATGGGCTCTTCAGCATCCTGCTGCAATGTGACACGTGGTGCTTACCTGCAAAGGGACTAAGAAGGTGATATCTGAATAATAGTCTTCGGAAAGATCATTAAATCATGGTGAGCAACTTCATGTAATTTTCATCCCTCATTCATGTAGGAATGCAGTTTACTGGTATAGTTTTGTCATCATTTAGATGTGGTAATTAAATGCTCAGTTTGGCAAACAAGATTTTTGAAGAAAAAAGTCCTTAACAAAATGAAAGAATGCTAAAGATTTACTCATGTTTGTTTATATGCCATCAAATCTCAACTGTTTAAATACTGCTTACATGCCATAAATATGTGATCTGGCTTGTCAAAAAGTTCCAGTAGCCGTCATGCTCTTTTGTGATGATTGTGTGAATGAGCCACCGCTAGTCCTTAAAACCAACAGGTGAACTTCCAAGTCTTACAGAAAAGGCCTTATAAAGAAAGGGGAAAGTATTCAGAAAGGGACTAGTTACCTGCACAGTGATAGGAACCAAGATCTGTTTACATGCTGAGATGTTCCTTTGATGTCATGATGCTGTGACTAACATTTAGAGTTGAATGTGCAGATACTTCTGCATGAGTGTAGCTCATCCCAGTCTCTTCCAGGAATGACAGCAGAAAAAAGCAGTCCAGAAAAAACACAGATCTGCTCACAGGATGGTTCTTTTTTAATGTATCTCTAGAATATGGTTTATTTTGAAGGAAGAAATTCAGTAAGCAAATATACTACTTTTACCCAATAGTGGAACCAGGGCTTATAACCCCACAGTGCTCTGGGCCTCCCTCCCTAAGGGCACAGTTATGGATGGTGGCCTGTGGTCTGTGCTACACTCAGATCAGCTTAAAAACATCTGTTTGGCTTTGGTGTTTTGAATCTTTGTGCAGCAAGCTGCTTATCCTTGCTTTCCAAGTTTGCTTTCTTGGATGTAACATTTACATCATGATTTAAAAACAATTTTACACACAATAAAGTTTAACTATTTGATATTTTTCATTTCAAAACTAAATAACAGACATTTAAGATAATATTATTTTTTTTAATGACACACACGGTAGTATTTTTAAACACCAAATGATATACACTGTAAATTTTTTGGTCTTTCTCTAGCAAATACTCTTTATCAGTTGAGTTTGCCCATGTTTATGATTTTTTTTTCTTAAGATGTTTTACTGCATTTGGTGGAACTAACATCTGCTTCTCCAGGGACTTTATTGACAGTTGGAGATGTTTTTGAAAACTATTTGAATTAAAGTGCTCAGAAGTGTTTCCATGGGAGCTGATGGTACATGCACCATTTTCATTGATGACATTTGACAGAGCTGTTAATCCCTCCTGGCTGATGGACAGAGCTGGGACACTCCAGTGATATACTAACATGAAAAGTAACATTTACCAATTACTTACTGTTTGTTCTGTTCAAAACCAAAAAATCCCTGAAACCCATTGACAAAGAAGGAAGGAGGCAACGTCCCTGATGCGTGTTGCTCTTCACCCCTTGGGGAGATGCTTTTCCTCCTTCTAGATGCTGGGAAATCCTCTCTGCTGTGCCCAGTGTCCAGCAGCTGCTGGGCCGCGGCAGAGCAGCATGGGCAGGCACCCGACAGTCCCGGTGTCACCAGCCCCTTTACGCTGCAGCCACTGCCTGTAGCTCACCCACTACCCTCTTCCATGCTGGAGCACAGACTTGTCTTTCAGGCTCCACCAATTTTTGCTTAAAATTCTACTTCTTTTTTTGCAGATGGACAAGCCACACGAGTCTGCTCTCTGGGGGAAGTCAGATTTGAACTGCTGGCCAGACCACTGGGAAGCAGGAGTGCTTTGGAGCGTGTAGCTGCAGGAGCAGAGGTTGCCCACAAAGCTGATGGTAGTCCTGGAGATTCTCCCCTCCCTACACGGAACAGGGAGTGCTGTAAGGAGTGCAGGTAAGAAAGCCATGAGCACAGCTGCCTTCCAGAAGTGAAATGCTCCAGATGGTGCTTTGGCACAGGGTGGACAGGAGGTCCCTGAGCCCTGTGCTCATCCATGACCACCCCCCTAACAGCCAGCCAATGTTTCTCCTACCTTTCAGCCACGTGTTTTGCCAAGACTTTTGTCTCAGCTTTCTGCAGAGTGAAATCCAAAAGGAGTGGTTGTGAAAATAAAAAGATTTTTTGCCAGCATTCCCAATTACCACATCAGCAGCCGTGTTCTTGTGTGTAAACTGTCATTTTTTTAGAAGAAAAACGCTCCAAAGTGCAAGAATTCTTTTGGGATTGTTACTGATGAAATCTCTTATTTTCTCTAAAGAGTAATAGTCCTTAGGGAATTGGCACGAGTTGTAAGAAAATCAAGGTGTTGCAATGCAATGTAACATCATGATTTAAATGTGATACTGTCAAATTATCATTTCTCTTAAGTGCTGAATCTGCAGTATGTTTTTCTAAGAAACCTAATGCCAGAAAAAATATCTCCAAAACATAGAAGTGATGCTTCTGCATTAAAGTGATATCTTTGGGCTTCATAAATTTGATTGCAAATCTAATTCTAAACATGATGTCATGATGTTGAAAATATAAAAATATTTTCAGTTGTTTTCAAGTCTCTAAATCAAAGTACTAAATGGAGTCTTCCCCCAATAGCTTTTCAGTCTTTTCCCTCGTATCTGAGTCTTTGCTTTTTGGTCAGAATGAATTCTCTGTGGCAACGTTAAAAAAAAATAAAGAAAAAAAAGAAAAATATTTTTCCTTTTGATGAAGTGAAACCATTTAAAGTTGGATGACAAGAACCAACACTGACAATAAGAGACATCTTCAACTACAGAAAGATGTATTGATTCCTGAGCATGCAATTTCTTTGACTTTGTCTGGAAGGGCGTTTCCTTGGTCAAGAAGACCAGGTCTCTTCAATGATTACATATTATCCCTTCTGATGTTCCATACATCTCATTATTCCTACAATTAAAATAGATTGCACGATCTTTCATCTAAATCTTTCTCTTTAAGAAAAAGAGAATTTAAACCTTAATTTATGAACTCTGATCTTATTAACCTTTCATTCGATTTGCTTCTGTGCCTTGATCTTGTAAACAGGCTATTACACGTTCCACAATTTTATTCAGTATGTCTCCTTCAAGACACTGAGAACTCAAGCTCACCTGCACTAAACTAAACATTCTGTCTCTTCTGCATCCTTGTTTAGTGTTCTGAGTTCCATAATTCGCTTCAAACCTTAGGAAAAAAATCATTGAACAATCTGTCTTAATAAATAGAAACTTTGCTGGTTTTGCCAGTGGTTTCTGAAGCAAACCCTTTCTGTCCAGAGCACACAGCTATTCTCTCTTTTCCCTCCTCCCAAAGGAATTTCTGCTCTCCACTCCTGCTGCTGTTTCTTCAGACACGCTTTGTTTTCTTTGCTATTTCCATCAGCCCAGATTGTCTTTATTTCTTATTTTTTTCTCCCACTTTTTTCCTTTCCTCCTATAGACATCAGGCCCTTAGCTTTTCCAGTCCAGTCATGCTGCTCCTTTTCCTCCCTAGTTTTTACCATCTTATTCGTTCATCTTGGTTTATGAATACTCTCTCCTCCATTCTTCATTCCTTTTAGTGCAGACTTGCTTTTTCTTCCTTCCCTTTAGTTTTCTAGGATTCTGCCTTGTTCTGTATCTCAGATCTTACTATTGCCCTGGATTCCCTTCCCTCTGAAGTGCCACGTCTGCCTTTGGTTGCTGACGTGCACTTCTGCTTTCATTCTCCTGCCTGTACTCAAGATGAGTGAAGATCTTTCCCAAGGATGCAGAGCTACTTCTCTCAGGAGCAAGAGCGACATGCAGTTTAGATTCTTCCCCACTATTGGACACATCCTACCCATGAATTTTCAGAAGAAGCCAGTTCCTTCCTCTCAGACTTAGGGACCTGCAGCCTGTGCAGGGTTTGGTGTTGAGAGGCAGCACCACATCATTTCCCAAAAGTGTCCCAAGGCTTGCTGAGCTGTGTGCTCTCTTAAGCTCAGAAGACTGTTGGGACTGTTCTATCTGATACTCAGAGGGCAGTCTGCATTAACTGATATTTATCACCTTTTTTTTTTTAAACTTGTTTTTATTCCTTAGGAGTCTGGAGAACAGTTCTGTTTGCTGGGAGAAAGAAGTAGCAATACTGGTGTCACCTCAGAGATTGCTGAAGGCTGTGAAGGTCAAAGAGCAACAGACCACAAGTGCTGCCTATGGTGGGACAGAGAGATGGGCATCCCCAAAGAAATTCAAGTAGAAAGGTAGGAAACGTTCTGTATTGTCTGGTTGTATATTGTCTGTTGTCTGAGAAATTTCTAGTTTCTCTGCTTGGAAAGCTTGTTTTGTATAACTTAGTTATCTTATGCATAAAAAAAGTGGAGAAGGGGTGGTTGGTTGATCTGCTGGGGCTTCTACATTCATTTTTTAAAAAATTCCAGCAGGTAGGTGCAAATAAAATCAGAGAATTGCCTTCAGGACTAGTAAGAAGACAAAGAAAAAAGGGATTTTTTGTAAGAAGAAACAACCAACAGTCCAAACCACAGATGCTTTCAATAGTAAGAGAGCTCTAAGCAAAGACAACATCAAGGGCATAGCCAGGAGAATTAGTCTAGTGGTAACTGAATTCACCATTAGTAGTCCAGACTTTGCTCTGGTCTTAGTCTCACCCAACTGAGGATAAAACCCTGTGCTCCAACATGTGCAGAGGGCTGGAAGGATACACAGAAATGCTGTGAGTTCTCTATGCAGTACTGTGGAGCTGGAGTTCTGCAGGCTGTGTTAAAAAGATTGGATTGAACATACGAAATCAAATATGTATGCAGGAGACACAGCCGTGCTGGATCAGATAGTTTTTCAACTGTTGATTAATTTTAAATATGTCGCACAAAAAAACTAATACCATGAAGAAAGGTTTTTCCCTCTTTGCTCTCTTCTCTTCCTCTTCTTTCTCCTACTTTCTTTTATAGTTGCTAGTTGTAAATTCTTTCTTACCAGTCCATAGGTACAAACCAAACCAACCTGCCCAAACAGGCCTGCTTTGGGGATCTACAGTTATTTTTCATGAATCATCACTGTATTATTGTGCTGCTGCAAGTCTTCGTGTGAAAAGGCCATAGAGAGACATTGGAAAGAAAAGAAAAAAACAAATCACTGTTTTGTTCATACCAGTGAAAATCCAGGATAACCAGGTAACTGAAGACCAACCTGATACCCACACAGACACACATACATGTATATGTACATAACTTTTTACAGGAAGCAAAACAGGATGCCATCCATATTTCTTGTACAGAGGGAACAGAAGTTAATTTGTAGGTTGGTGAGAGAGAGAGAGCTTGTGACACTGCACTCCATTTCCCATCAAGAGACATTAACTTGAAATTACTGTTTCCAAGGGAAACACTTATGACTCAAAGCATTAATTTGCATTAGCCCACGATAAGGCTACCCTGTAAATTGAGTTATTGAAAATAACTCGCAACCATAGCACCAAGGAAGGAATTAACTAGGAATGTTTTCCTATAAACATAAGCTGATATTTTTTTCTAGGTAGTTAAAATACTAGAAGTGTACAAAATGTAATCAATTTAGTTTGCTAGTTAAGTCATTATTTAACAAATTGTCACTATGGAAGTAATCAGTTAGGATAAATTTGTGTTGGCTGGGTTTTATCTCCTCACTTTTTAGTTTCCTGTGAACAGCCTATTAAAGCCCATGGCTTGGGACAAACTCTACATTTTTCTGTTACAGCTGTGAGGACAATGGTCGTTCTTTACAAATTCAGTTCAAGGTAATGTGATGTTCTGCCCAGTCTGGCAGAAAGATTTATAACTTAGCAATTGGGGGCTAAATTTCTGTGTTGTAAGCAAGGCTGATCTGAAGCAAATTTCAACTCTTTTCAACATCATAAAGATTATTTAGAAAAATCTCCATAAATTATGCTCTTTGCCCTTCATGTGCTTCTATAAAGCTAAACAGTTAACAATTGGGAGTATTAATAACTGAAATCTGCACCAGAGACATTATTCTAAATTGTTACTGGTTACCAACTGCACGTGTGCCACCACTGCTTTAACACCAGGTGAACTAACATTCCCCCAGATTTAGTCAACCAAGTTCAAGTTTTCTATTCTCACCCAAGTTTCCATCCTTACTCAGCACCATAGCTTAGATCCAAGGACGGAAATGCTTGCAAAATATTTTCTTTATAAAAGCCAATCTTTCTGTTAAGGAGCCATCCAGCCTGGTACCCCATAGAGGGAGTGCAGATGTCTCTGCCCTTCATGTAGACATGCCCTCTCCCTGCATGTATGGCTAAGCAAAAAGAATACACCAGTCCAACTGCCTTTTGTGCCTCTCCAAATACCCTTCCAATTTATTAGGTCCAAAGTTCCTCTGGAAGAGAGAGAGGAAAAGAGTGAGGACTCATTTCCAGACTACAAATCTTTACATTCAGATGCATTGTCCTGGTCTCCCCTTGCTATCTGTGCCTTTGCTTGTACTGTAGCAGCATTCCTTTTGGTTTCCCTCTTTTTTTTCTTCAAACTTAAATCCAGTGGCACAGACAGTGCTGTGGGTCAGGGAAGCCCCCGAGTTTGTCCAAGAGGTATCGCCTGGAAGGTGACTGACTTACTAGCATATGAAATGAGTTTCTCTTCCCCATGGTAATGTGGTGCTGCTTGGGTAACTGAGGCCCTTTGGGCTGGAGGGGTGAAGCCAACCTGCTGAGCTACCCCAGCAGAGGAAGGACTGATGCATCTCCGAAGTACAGGCACAACTTTGCTGGATTACATGCAGGATGGCTGGTTTTCTGCTTGCACACACAGAGATGGTAAATAATATGATATATATGAGTGTGTGTATATACATATATATATATATATTAAAAAAAAAAAAAAAGAGGCAGGTGACAACATTACATGTGGAGGTGAAGAGCATTAATAGAAAGCAGGCTGGTGTCCTGTCCCTCACTGTGCTGTGTGTGTGTTTCCAGGGAGCAGAGCAGAGCTGTACCTTACCCTGCCTCTCACACATGCTGCCTGCCATGCCCGACAGGGCACCCCGCTGTGCAGCTCTCAATTGCTTCTCATGAGTAAGGACATTATTTTTGATCCAAACTAATATGTAATTATCTATTTCAGAATGTTTTATTAGGAATTAGGACCCTTTTTATATTTTAACCAAACATATTCATTTCACAGCATGTTAAAAATCATTTTCTCTCTCCTAACTGTGTTTATCCTTTCACCGTAATATTTCACAGCTGAAGTCCTTTTCTAAGAGAGCTTGAAAAATATTGTCTAGTTTTATTTTTTTTAAATTGAGCATATATGGACAAAATCTGTGCTCTCCTTGCCTGTCCTTAGCATTTTAAAATGTACCTGTGTTCAAATATTAAGAAATAAAACAAATATAAATTATGCATTTTCCAAGTTAATTTAAAATGCATTATGCACTGCTTTGTTCTCTGGAATTAGTATTATTAAGGGGACAGATCTGTATGGATTAATTTTGAGTCAGTTTATTCACTTCTTTGTAATTCAGTGGCAAGGATTTCTGTCCCCAGGCATCAAATTAAAATTTTTACTGTAAGTAACACATACACAATATGGACCTCTTTCTATTGTTTCTTTGTTTTTCTATCAGTATATTTACATACTGTATTATTCCACAAAACCATCTCTTTCAAAGTAATCAAAACTTTTCCCCCCCCTTCCTGAAAATTATCTAAATGTTCCCCTTGCCACTGTACCCAGCTGGCACCTGGGGCTACTTTCAAGTGGTTGGGTTTTTTTTTCTTTGGTTGTTTTTTTATTTGTTCCCTTTCCACCAATAATCACATATTTAGCTGTGTCTTCCCAGAGTTCTAGCACAAGATGAATAACCATCCAGCTCTTTCCTTCCAAGTATTTTTGGTGATGTTTGAGCTGCTGCTTTAGGATTTTTATTTTTATTTTTTAATCAAGCTATTCAGTAATCATTTAAAATTGTTTTATTGTAATAATTCTTTGCACTTACATGTTTTAAATCTTTATTTTTCCCTAAACTGAGCAAGAAAATAGAGTGTGCTTTCTTAATTAGTCTTCTTTAAACAAAATATCCTTTCATATGCACTAATAAAGACTAAGGATCATTTCTCTCTTGTTTAAATAACTGCTTGCTGTAGTATAAAATTGTAAGAGACATGATGCAGATCAAGATGCTGGCTTGAAGTGGAGAAGAGGAACAAGCAGTGCAATAATAAGCAGATTTTAATGATTTACTATAAATCAGCATTTTTGCCCTGTCAGTGAGATTGAAGAGGCAGACAGCTCCTCACATGTCTGCCTAGCAAATGTCTTCCTGATGAATCATGTGCTCTGAATCACTGATCACAACATTCAAACAGCACATCCAAATAATGAGGAAAACATATACACAGCATTCCTACAGCTAGTCTAAAACTGCAGGAATATGTGCTTTTAGTGGTATGGTAGTTAAACCCCTACATTGATGCTGTGTCTGTTCAGCAGAGGGTAATACAAGGTTAACTATCGATGCCCTAGCTTTGCTTCCACTCATTAAACTGATGGTGAAAATCTTATCTTTACATGTTCTGCAGGGAAAAAAAAAAAAAAAAAAAAAAAAGGCAAAACTGGAAAACAATGTACATTTTAAGGTATGTTCCAACTGGGAGCTATATCAGCTGCTTATTGAGAGAAACATTAGTTCCATTAATTAGAAAACTGCCAGGGCTATTGTTTTATACACAAAAGGCAGTTCAGATGACCACTGTCAATAATTTCAGTTGCTCACTAAGACAATTGTGGTTAGAAAATATTATGCCTTGCACACCCTGAGACACACTGAGCCTCCTCACCATCCTGCCAGGGGTTTCAGGTACCCAAATAAGTGTCACCAAAAATCTCCTGCAATGATGGGATGTCACTCCAGTTCTCCACAGCACAACTTTTACAGGTTATTAAGGAGACCTTGGGTACAGTGAAGACTCTCTGAAGGTGAATGGGATGAGGTGCAGCTCACAAAGCTCTGGGAGACTCGAGGCATGAATTGCGGAGCAGTGTCTAGTCTCAGCACTCTCACAAGCAGCAGCAGGGCTTACAGGCCTTGGACAAAGCTTCCCCATGTAAATGTGGGAGCTGACCCACCTCATCCCTCAGCTTCAAGAAGGCCAGTACTTTGCCCAGCAATGGTAACAGGGATAATTGTCCTGGCTTGCAGAAGATGCTCTGGTGAGGCTCCCATCCCACTGCATTGCAGGAGGGCTCGCCCGTGGGCAGGTCAGCACAGAGGAGCTCACCCTGCAGCTCACAGCCTTAGCTGGCTGTGGATAAAATCCAGGCTTCAGCCTCCAGCAGCCTCTGTCCTTTAACCTTTTATTAACACCATCATTTATTCAGCAAACAGTTATGAAAGAAATAATTTTGTATTAGTAGGAGCCTTGGATTTAGAGACTTAAAAAAAAGATTACTCCAAGCTTGGTTGTGGCGATCTTTTGAAAAATAGTAACTTGTAATTCTTAGTTTTGTAGACTGTAACTTTTGCATTTATTACTAATTTTCTGCACTGCTCTGCATGCACTTAGTTTAAAATGGGTTAGTACTGTTTACATACATAGTGTTTGCAGGTCAGTTCATCTTTATGCAGACTTAGTAAAAGGTTATTCCTGGAGATCCTGCGGATCAGTTGGCACTATAAATCTACTGATGGTTTTCTCCTCCATGTCCCTATTTCCTGCTGCCTATTTGCTGCAGTACCACCCAATGTGTTTTTTGCAAAAGCTGCTGTCCATTGTTTGAAGATGTGAAATTGCAAGTCCTCACCCTTTCCAGTTTGCACTCGAGAAAAAATAATAATGGGCTTTTAAAACAATAAAATGTCGATGCATTTTGAACATGCCCATGTCAGGCTCAAAAATGTTTTTCAACAGCATATCCGTTTGTTTAATTTGAATAAGAACATACTTAATTTCATGGTCATTTGGTTAAAGCAGTTATTTTTATTAATGTGTTATTGAGCTAGAAGCTGAGGGCACTGGTCAGTTTGCTGCTGTATAACTCACTCGCTTGGAGAATGAAGTCCTGCAGGATAAAGGGGAAGGCATGGCCGTGCTGTTTAGGCATCACAATGGTATATTTGATCTGTGTTCTTATTTTATTCAAAGTAAGGAGAGGGGAAAAAAAAATGCTCAGACTGCTGATTTCTGCAGAAAAAAAAATCTGCAAATGAACTGTTCTATTAGCACAAATGTACAAAAGTCTTTAGAACCTCTCTCTTCAAAAGCATAATTAGGTATTTATTTCAGACATACTAACATCTTTGCAGTAGCTAATAAGATGCAGCCCATTTGAATATTAATATAATAAATGATTAAATTAAACAGCAAGATTCAGACTCAGAAATAGCCTTTATAGGTCCCAGGGGGTCACTAAAACTGTATTCCATTTCTTCCTACAGTTAACATAGTACAAGGGACATGAATGCGTAAAGCAATATTTGTCTTATGAAACATGGAGTTTTATATTGTGCTATTCGGTTTTATTACTCCACAGTTTGAAGCTGAGGCCTGTGATGAAGTCACCATGCTGGGACCCAACAGCAACTCTTCCTGTTTCAGTGCTTTTTGGCATCAAAGTGACACATGGTTGCTTTGGCAGAGGCAAACCTCGTGGCAGGCTACATAGAAATAGGTTCACAACATTGGCATGTGATAAACTCATAACACACCAAGTTGTGCTAAAGTAAACGGCTGAGGAATCTTTCTTCTGTACCTTATTATGTATTTATTATTAATAATATGTACCCAATAATGTGCAGAATTAGTATCAACAGCACAAGGATGATAGGTTGGGCTTATTTTTTTTCCCCCTATACACCAGATAAAAGAAAAATTGGCAAAGTAGGCAATTATAATTGGCCATTATTCCAATAAAGGTATTTCCCTTCTCAAATTAGTCCATGAAAACTGCACACTATCCAAATCCCATGAACCTGAGAGGTGTTAATAAACATCTGGTCATGGTTTTTGCTTAATTAGCAACCCTTAGTTTGGACTGAAGTCTGTTATGTAAAACAAAACACACGTACACACGCACACACAGTCACTCTCCCATCTCATCACACTAACAAAATAAGAGGGTTTTGTTTTGTGAGCCACAGCCCTTCAGCAGTCCAAACCAGCCACTTGTAAGTGCTGGGTGGGAGAATTGGATTTTTAAGTCTTATCATTTGTCAACACAGCAGAATAAAATGAAAGCTATTTGGATCTCTCTGTTTTACCAGATGAATGTCACCTCAATCAGACCTACCAAATCCCTGTATTTTATTGGAAACAAAATTTAGTATTTTTAAATATAAAAAGAAATTGCATACTTACCACAGGTTACTGGAAAATGTCATCTTATTATTCTTAGCATCCAAAATCTTGCAGCACCATCTCTCTAAGGAGCAGCATTGGCAGGGAGGTAATGGATAAACGTGCAACTGGGCTTGCAAGACTATACTGTCTAAATTAGATAAAAGAAAAGTAGGAAGAAAACTCCAAGATAAGTGGTACAAAGTAAATCAAAACAAATCATCTTACCAAACTTTATTCGCATCTGATACCATTTTTAGAAATTAAGGTCAGTTTTGTGGAACTAATAGGGAGTTACACCTATATATCTTGGGCACCATGACAATGCTTGAGAGGAAGATTTATACACTATGGTTGCAGATGCAGAAGAAAGATATGAGAGATCAAATGGAAGTGCATGATAACAAATGAAAAATGGTCCCCACAGCCCATAAATTAATTGAGAAAAGAAGGTTGTCATTATTTGAACATGCTTTAAAATAAGGTATGGGGTCCAGATGGCAGAGAATAGATAGGCCAACAAAGTTTGAGTAATTGATGACTTAAAAATAAAACAAGATCTTAAAGAAATGAATCACGTTGGGAGAGTTAGAGGAGGAATATTAGATGAAAAAGCACAAAAACTCCTTGAAACTTCAGAGTAAAAATCAAAGTATAGGAAAACACACATTTTTTCATGAAGGATCTAAATAAATGTAAGTAATAAATATTTCAGGCAGCAATTTTAACACCATTAAGGACACTTCTCTATTGTCATTTCATTAACCTATTCAGCTTTGTTTTCACGATTTTATTTCTTGGTTTTGTGGTCTAAGTTTTTTTTTAGGAATGAATTGAAAGAAATTAGCAAGGACTGCACTATAAAAATGACAATTATCATTTCTGCTCCCATCATTGTTGTTAGCTTGTAAGGTCACTGCAAAGAGCCTTTTGGTAAACACTGACATGCTTCCCAGAGCTTATTGTCTGCATTTACAGGACTCAGTTTCCAGCAGCACAGGTTGTTGTGCTGGTTAAACCCAAAGTCTTCCTTGCCTCATTTTCAGGTTAGGGGCAGGCAGGGCAGGGAGGCAGTGATAACACTTGCATGGGTTTTACTCCATTTTTTTTCCTTGTCTTTCTTCCCCTTTTCCTACTCTTACTCTGTGGTCCCACATTGGAGGGGTGGGAGTACATGCCTTTAAACAGTACTTCAGTATTATTCAATGCCAGGTAATAAATAAACTATGTGCAATATTCTTTCTGTCTTTGAAATTTCACTCATCTATGAACAGAGGAGATGAAAACATCTGTTTGGGGAAGGGCAAGTGTTTCTGCAAGGGGGGGTGTGTGTGTATCTGTGTTCAGATGTGTATCTGCACTTTGGGGGGGGGAGTTTGTGCATTTTCCATATTTATCGCTTTTCAGTACATTAGAGCATTTAGTACTTGGGAAGGCACTCATCCAAACAGAGCTCCATGTAAATGCACTGTGTACAAGCCAAGAAAGAACGGCTCCAGGCTGACAGAAACCTCAGAAGTATGTTAAATCATGGTACTCAACTGCTCCTCATTAGAACACTCCTCATTTTTTTTTTTTTCCTTCCACTTAAAAAAAAATAATTTTTCCTCAAAGCCACTTACTTCGATGCTGCACTCGAGGAGCTTATTATGAATATTCAGATTGAAAATAGAGCACCATCTAATAACATGGAACACAAAGGAGCCTTGCAATGTATTCAGCCTCTTATTTACATTGTTACGAGAGATAGTGCATTATCAAACAATGGCTCCATTCCACACTGTATCCGTTAGCCCTCGCATTAGGCTCCTTGGGAACTTATTATTGATGACAAAAATGCATCTAATGAGAAACTACAGAGTTGCTAAATGTATAGGTAAGCTATATAGCCTGTAAGAAAGATAGCCCTAAAGGAAAAAACATCAAAGCCCGAGAGCTGATTTGTTCAGAAGTGCAACTGAGATGGGAAGAAAGCAAACTTGGGGCCCTTCCCATCAGCGTGCACAATGATGTCATTAAGGTACATTAATCTCAAAAAGGATATATCCAGGAAAACTAAAACATGACCCTGGGTGCAGAAGGCAAGCAAAAAGGCTTGAAAATATTCAGAAGGCAGAAATACACAGGCAACAAACATTTCAAGGGAAAGATAGTTGCCAGCAGGATTGATCTGAATACTCAAACTGGTGATTTATTTTTCATGCTCATAAAAATAAGAGATCTTTTTTTTCCCCTCCGCTCCCCAACGACAGAAAGGATGGGCTGAGGCTCCTTGTGCCCATTGAGCAATGGCTGCCGTTTCACAGACACCACAAATGAATGCAGGATCTGGAGAGGCCAATTCAAACACTTTACCAGGAGTATATTAAAAAATGGGATAATCCACATTCTTTGCATTTGTAACCGAAGAAAGGGAAAAAGGACAATTTCATTAAAAGTCCAGCCTCTGTAAAGAGAATGTTAAATAGTTTCATACCCAAAACTCAAACTGCTTTGAATGCAAGTCCTGCTTTGCCCTTAACTGAAATGAAATTTCACAAATCCAGCTGGACATAGAGAAGGAAAGTGAAAGACAAAATATTTACTCATGGACTCAATAGTCCCCTTTTAAAAAGGGAGGGGGTTAACTTGATTTTTTTAACAATATAAATTTAGCATATTTCACATGATCCATTACATTCCTTAGAACCATTAAGATGCAGTTTACATGATTTATTCAGAATAAGGTCCACTTTTAGCTATATTTAAGTCTCCTATTTGTTATTTAACATGTGTTTAATGTTTTCTGTCCCTGCTGTGCACAGCTGCAAGCTGCTATTTTTTGGCAATTTTTGTGACTGTGAAGTGATTTGTGTCTTTGAATCTCACCTTTCTATTCTACAGCCTGCTGTTTTGATTTTTTTTCTAAACTTTAAGAAATAAGTTGCACTGTGTTACGACCTTCGCTTCATGGAAGTAAACAAGAAGTCTAAAAAGGCCATAAAAAATCATGGCAGGTATCCTTACGGGCTAGATACAAGGACACATATGTAATTGATTTAGCATTTTGTGACACAGTAATTCAAAGCAGTTTAGGAAAAACCCTCTAAAAATCCAGTAATGACATAGGAACTACTAATTGAGTGCTGGCAAACACTTCACTCACCACTTACAGTCCAGGCATATAAATCCTCCATGGCAAGGAAGCTTCCATATTGTACAACTCCATTAAGATTATTTCAGCTGATCTCAATTAGACAAAACCTGGCCAGAAAAGAAGTTATTATTGTACCATATATTTAAAATATCCTATTTATTTTTACAGTCATAAAGCAAACAAAGCACGACATTGGAGTGCAACAGATAGATAAAATGATTGTGGGGAAGTTTGTAGCAAAAGAATGGTCAAAGCATAAGGACCTTGGTATTTCAACTGGATTCCCAGCTACAAAACTTTTGAAAAAGCAGTAATAAGGAGAGATGGCCAAGCATGACAGCTACAACAGTGTAATTGCCTTTTTTTTTTTTTTTTTTTTTTAATAATAATTAAATGGGACTTTCAGCCAAAAGATGGCTGTGAGCAGTTGGGAAGGTTTCCTGAAATGCAGTGAGTTCTCCAGCCACAGTATTTCTGTGCCATTGCTCCAACCCGCCCAGCCCATGCCCAGGGACCTGCAGGCTGCAGCAGCTCTGGGCCCTGCAGTGCTCCCTCCCCATGGAGCAGAAGCTGCTGCACATGGTCTGAGCCCCAGTGGGCACGGACCAACTTGGCAATAAGAGGTACTACAAAAGGACTTAACCCCCCAAGGCTCACCTGTATGTCCCAAACTACTTCAGACTGTGGAGGCACTTCCACAGACAGGTAGATGCTGCTCATCCACTGACAGCTTTGCATCCTGAGCCTGTGCTCCCTCTGGCATCCTGAGCCTCCTCATCCACTCTTCATCCTTTGGCCACCTCTTGGTTTCAAGGAAATGAATCAGTATCTCTCTTGCAAATTGGAATCTACAAAGAATTCATGTGCAATGTTCATATAATGATCTAAAAAGGCAGTTAGCTGCAGAATGCTGGTACATATTCTTTTTATGTAGAGTAAAATGGGAGTGCTTTGTGGTGTGCTGAAACCTCAGAGATGCACACTGGTGAGTCACTCTCTTTTTTGGAAGGTTCATATTCCACATCGCCAGTAAATATGTGGGAAGTGAAACACTGTTGGGTGTACTGGGAGTTTTTATTGTCACTCTTTATAATATCTCTGGATAATTTAAGTCTATCAAACTGCTGCTTTAATTGATAGGAGAGCATTTCCCCCCCACAATTTTAAGCAAATATAGTAGGTAAAAATGCCTGTGTCAATTTGAATACATTTACCTGTAAGTGGCAAACTTAGTAACTTCATTTATTTGATTTTAATGAAAATGGAAAATGTACTGCTATGTGATTTAAAAAAAAAAGTAAAAAAAAAAAGGTAAAATATACTGGTTATTACTGTGTGATATATGTTCCCCATCCTTTTTTAGGATCTATAAGAGAAAGCCATGTTGAAACAGTTTAATGCAATGCCTTTAACTTATCTAAACCACATTCAACTGACTGCACTGGGAAAATTGAATCTTTTCCTCACAATCTTAGTGACATGAAAAATATGTAATACAGTAAATGATTAATGCAGTTATAAACTATACCTGAGATAAGATTTAAGTATTCATATTTCTATCATGTTAATACAACACGATAAACCCATGAAGCAAACTTGACCATAGCATTTGTTATTCTGTCCAGTATTCAATTATTCTTTGTCCAAATACAATTTAGGAGCTTGCTAGAATACATTCTGGGTAGGAAGCACTATGTGCTACAGTGAGATAATCAAAGTCATGGTCAGAACTGCAGACCTCGGTCTGGTACACACAGCTGCAGAAGAGAAGGGAGCCCAGGATACACCCACATGCAGGTTTTTTTCATTTTGGTTGTCCAGCATATGCCATTTACACATGAAAGCATTATTTTTCCTTCCTTCTTTTAACATTTCACTTGAAGCTTTATAGTTTTAGGTAAACCTAAATTGACATAATCACAGATGAGCTTAGCAACAACCAAACCAATTTCAAACCACGTTGCTTTAATAACCAACCTCTTCATCTAATTTGTGCAGTAAGGGTCAAAGTTTTCTTGTTGGCAACACACACACACAACTCTGAATGATAGCAAAAGAAAAAGTGAGCCCATGGTGATGACCACTTGGATGCTTTGATAGGCATTTCATTACGAGGACCTTGTACCTCCATGTAAATAATAACCAACTGCACTGCAGACAGGCAACGTGCCTAGCAGGGAAAGCACAAAGCTGGGACACAGGATGGGAAATCTGTGGATCCATCCAAGCCAGTAGCTTTGCAGTGCATTACCTGAAGTCTTAGCTTGATCTTTTGCAAAATGAGTATAAAACTTTATTTTCAAAGGTGCCGTTACAACCTTGAATGAAAGGTGAGCTAATTTTGAAATTAGATCAGATAATAAATAAATTGATGAAGTATTTTACAAGTTTAACCTTGGAGTAGACAACCAAAATTATTCTATTAGTCAATGATGGTAACATTAGTTTTAAAATACCTGCCACTCCAAGCCCTTATCCCACAACTCCAACCACTAACTCACTGTCCACGTACACGGACACTCCAGATGTATCTCGTGCTGTGGTGACCCTCTTAAACCAGCCACGTGTAGACTAGAGCCTCCTCAGGGCCACCTGAAAATTCCCTTCAGCTTGCTGAAAGTTTGGTGTTTTCTGAGCTGGAATCAGGGATAAAAGCTAGAGGTTCCTTTACGAGCTACTCAGAAAATAATGCTAAAGATGAGCAGGATTTAATAATGAAAAAAAAAAATATATTATTCTTTTCTTTTTGTTGCAAAGCTTTCACTGAAAAATTAAATTGCCAAGAGTTTTTCTGTTTTATTTGCCCCCCAACTCAGCTGTCAGCTGAAGAGCTTTTGATGAAAACATATTTTTGAAATGAGTATAGAAGCCAGCTGGGACGGCCAGGCAAGACCCTTTGCTAAGCTAATCTGTCACTGACTAAGGTTTAGATGGGCAAGCATTCAAGATGATCTGAGGTTTTGCTTAGCTTTCAGATCAGTAGGTAAGCATAATAGCCATATTTTAAATAATACTGCTAAACTGTGTCACATTGCAACTATCCCCTGTAATCAAAAGAAAGAAAAAAACAAGGAGCTGACAGAATTAGAATAGAAAACAATACACCTCTCTGGGTGGAGTTATTTTATTTTCCGAAAAGAAACCACTAGCTCTTCTTTAAATAGGCCTTAAGAACACAAAAACATCAAAAATGGTAAGCAGAAATGAAATACTTCTCACTACTTGTTTAAAATTTGAGTATGCTGTAATAATTCTTTATTTCTGTGACACTAATTTTATGGGCTCATTCACTTTCTATCTGATCAGAACTTCTGCCTGCAACAGTTACGAGCAAGTCAAACAATAAATCATATATGATTGTACATACACCAGGATACTCACTGTTGTATTAGCAATACTAGTAATGGGACAGTTTTACTTAATAAAAAAGCTGACACAATTGGGCAGCCTGAGCAGACAGAGACCATTATTGCTCTGATAGAACGTGGTGCAATATGCAGCTGTTTAATTAGGTACTGATGTAAGCATTTGCCTCTATAGGCACTGATAGTAACTCCATTTGCATTTTTGTGTAGGTACTTTCATGCATATATGGAAATCTCACCTGCAATATTTAATTTTTTTCAAGTGTTCCTGATTTACTTTCATGCCCATTGCAAAACTTCTAGAAACACAACTCGTTTTCTTTCATAAGCAAGATACATCAAGTGTCTTCCTTTTTGTAACACATCTACATTTCTCAGGTTTTGTAGCTTGATTTGTGCTACTCAGGGATACAAACTCTTGAATAGAGACTCAATGTCCTCACAGCAATCTTACAACAATTTCAAAATACGCCTATGGTAATCCCATTATCACACAAGCTTGCAATGACAAAATGGTCTCAGTGCCAGGCTGCAGTGACCCTCTGGAAGGCAATACCATTACAATGTGAGATTATACAGGTAAAATTAATTCAGTGAACACACACAGTGTGTTTGAATTTCAGTGTGGAGTCCCGATGAAATTATAAAATCAAGTTCACCTTTATGCTACATTATGTTTATGTTAAATTCAAGGGTAAGACGGGAGGAGCTGTGCTCAAAAAATGCGTGGCAAGAGTGGTGTAAAATACAAAGGGGTTCAAGTAGGCCCAGAATGAAAGTCCAACCAGTTTGCAGAAAAGAGCTCAACAGATTAGTTCCAGTTTGGTCGTTCTAGAAGGGGTACCATGGTAATCCTGATAGGCCAGAAGCTGCCCAGCATGCCAAGACTATCTGTCCAGTGAGGGAGCCTGACTCCTCTGCTACCCAACCCTGTCACCTCCCTGTCTGTGGTCACCCAAAGCACCTTCCTTAGCTTCTGTGAAGAGCTCTTACCCTAAACCATTTTAAGCCTTCCATCAACACATTAATGATCACTGTTTATCATGCCTTCCAACACTCAAAAGGGCATTGCAAAATCAGCACTGATTTCATTAATTTATTAATTAAAAGAGAAGAGAGGAATACATTAGCAGCCTCCAGAAGTGGCCATGCAGAAGCACATCCTCCATAAAACTCTTTGGCCCCCACCTCCTCCTGCATGAGCAGAACAGACCCCAAGGAAGGGGCGTCATTCAGTGACTTTGTTCAAGGATGCAGAGATCTTTCCTCAGTGAAGCAGAGAAGCTTCCCTACCCCAATGTAGATTTTTTTTATCCAGCTAACACAGTTATCATTACATCACCAACACAGTAAATGAACAGGGGCATCCGGGCACTGCTGAGGCAAAAGGAGATTTTGCTGGGCTGCCCTGTAGCACTAAGAGGAGCAATGAGCATCCAGTGCAGCCTCGGCAGGGCTGGTGCCCCTGGAGAGCCACCCTGGCTTTGAGGGGCTCTCTGTCACATGTGCAGGAAACACAAGTGCGTGGTGCAATATTTTGGCCAGTGCCCGGTAGAATCAATCTCACCCAGCATTAAATATGTAAGGCCAGGTATCTAACCTGCACTAGTCACTAAACTATGCCTTGTTTTACAATCAGCAGAGACTATACGTCCAATTCATTTGACCAAAGTGAAGACTGTCTTAGCAAAAAACAACCTGCTTCACTTCACTGGCTTTAAAAGGTAACTAGCTCAGACTTAATTGTCTAACTTTTAGACATCAAAGTCAAGGAAGATTAACATTATCACAATGTCAAACTGAAATGAGAAGAAATAAGGAGAGACTAGTGAAACTATTTCCCCTTTTGATAATTAGGAACTGTAAGATGTTTACTTACAGAATATGCATTTCAGAAATAAATTAAATAACTCTGTGAAGCTGTCAACTATTGCAGATGTTTTGTATCTACATCTGTGGGGATTTCATAACACTTATTAAAAACCTTCACACATCTAGCCTGGGAAAGCCCTTCTGGATGAAAAGGTGGTTTCCAGGGATAGCCTGTTCATGTCAAGCCTTTCTAAGGCTTTGTGGGTGGTGAAGTATGAGATTTCTGCTTTGAACTTTGCAGTCTTGAAGTAAACAAAGAGACAGTCCATAAACCTTAATAGTATAATTGAGAATGATCTGGCATCAGTGGTGTTGTATCCGGGATGAGCCATTGCATGTCCCCCACAATCTGTCTTACAGGTAACAGTTGTCTGAGAGACTCCAGGAGAGTTCCCTGTGTGTCATTAGCCCCCTCTGAAGGGAAGATCAATTGAAGGTATTTAAGGAGTGTGGCTCAAGACTTGACAGATCCCAGTTTGTAAAGAACAGGACAACCAAAGCCCCAGTTCCCCACATCTCAATGATTTTCCCAGCCAACCAACACACAGCAGTAAGTGAAAATCAAAGAAAGCTTCCCTATGTTATTGCTTTTACAAGTGTCTCTAAGTGATTGACAGCGTTCATATTCTTATTATGGCATCTGCACATAATGAGGTATCTAGGCACAGGAATATCCACTGCTTGAGCATGCCAGGAATATTACCACTGACATTTGAGCAAAAACATTGCAATTCCACACAATACCTCTACATCTTAGAAACGTCAAAACACAGCCAGATGCTGGAGCCATGGCTGCTGAAATCACATGGGTTAGTTGGTATCTCTTGAAAGAATTATTATAGATGTAAAGTATCTATTTAGCCAGTCAGGATCATGGGTTTTAAATCTGCAGATAAGAGCAGGCTCCCCTCAGAATTTAAAGACTCTCCCTTTCCACCTTTTAAAAGCTTCATACTTGTGTATAAACAAGGTTCAAAAACTGTCTCCAGTGCTGTGAGGAAGAACCTTCTGCATCAAGGAAGGAGTCTTACATTTCTTAGCTATATGGCAGATAAAACAACTTGCTCTGAGCAAAGGCTGCAGAAAACGTGCAGTCTCAGACAGCTGAGATGGTCCTGTGAGTGATGGCTCAGGGCCAACTCTACCACCAACCTACTGGGTTGTGACCTTTAGCATGTTACTTTGCCACAGCAACATTCACCTGCCACTCATGCACATCACCCAGCTGGCCACCAGCCTCTGAGCCAGGTGTCCTTCTCCCTGAGTTTGAGAAGGAAGGAGGGAACAGGCAGGCAGACACCAAGCACACATATGATGTGTACATGCCTGTGACTGAACTCCAGGAAGTGTCTACAGATTCAGCATCTAAATATAAGGTGAATGACAGTGTTTGAAATCTAGAAATTAGACACAGAAGTTCCTTTAAATTTTGGATGCTGGGAGGTGTGGAGGTCACATCTAGGAAGTGCAGCACTGGCAGTGTGAACAGGGATGCTCCAGTTGTGCCAGGCACTGTGCTGCCTGCTGGGGACACCTTCTGGGTCCCAGGCAGAGGGGCACTGAGTGAACAAGCTGCTCTGGGAAAATGCTCTGTATAAATAACAGGTTTACACCAGATACTCAATGGAGCAATGCTGGAAATACATGTCTTCTTCCTTCTCTCCCTCCCTTCACAGCTGACTGCAGAGATGGAGAGGGCACTGCCAACACCAGCTCCTCCCTCTCCCCTTGAGTTGTGTGAGATGCTGGGGCTGGGACATGTGCCTCTACCAGCTACATCTTCCCCATTGCCACCAAGTGTTTTTATTGCCTCGATAAGAACTTCATGTCTTTTTCTTGTCTTTGAACACAGATCTGACATGGGTGGCCTTAGGATAGGAAGCAAGCACCGAGTCTCCTTAAGAGGAACAGATGTCCTTAGCCTGAAAGCAAGCAAGCAGGCCTTCACACATACAACACAAAAGGTGTCTCCACATGTCTTTGTAATGTCTTTGGACATTACAGTTGCTTCCCCCCCACAGATGCTTCCTCTGTTTGACCCTTGTGCCACCTAAAAGTACGAGGTATGTTTGGTGCACACTAATATTCTCAGCCCTGCTGCTGAAATACCCAGTGATCCACAACAGCCTTGTAGTCACACAGCCAGCATGGGGATACCCATGAGCACAGGGAGATTCGCAGAAGGTCTTAATTTACATCTAGACAGAATATGTGTAGGGTCAATATACAGCATTCATTGCTATGCCTTCCTTCTAAATAAATTGTTTCTCCAGCTGGATATCAAAACTTCAGCCAAATGCCCCATAAAGGTGAATGCTTTAAAAAAATCACCATGGCTAAAGAGAAGATAGTAAAAGAGGTGAGGCTGATCACTATGCCTTGGCTTCACACATAAGCTAAGATACAGCAGGTGTACTGAAATGCAAATGTACACCAGTACATTGGATTAGGGTTTGTACTAATTTAAAAGATTTCTTTAAAAAAAAAAGGTATAAAAATTAAAAACCTTTCCTAAATAAGAATCCAAAATAACCTCACAGCAATAGATTATTAAATCCATGTAATATTATATGCCAATATTTCTAAGTGATTTTAGTGCCAAAAAACTGAACAATCACCAAGCGTCCAAATAAAAACTACAGAAGGATTTCTAATGCTTAGGAAATAAATGCAATGTGCTCTGACAGGTCAGACAACTGCCTGAGACGTTGTGTTTTGCTAAATACTAAATAAGCTTTTTTCAATTGTGACAAGAGGAAAGTCTTGTGGTTAAGATACCTTGTGAAATGCGAGAAGCTTCAGTTCCATATGCTGCTCCACCACAGCCTCCAAGTGTGATTTTGGTCATACCATTTACAGCCCATTTGCAAACTGGAAATGTGATTCATTTCACACTCTCTTGGCCAGGCTGCTCTAGTGAGGCAGTGGCTGTGTTCCCTCTGCACATAGCATGGCAGATCCTGATGTTGGTGAGGTATCTGTGCCTGGCTGTAATGCAGAGAATAAGTAATAAAATCAGAGAGTAATTTTTTTTCTTTTTTTCTTTTTTTTAGAATTACAGAAGAATTCATTCAAATAAATTCCAAAAGCATTAATCAATTAAATTTCTAGCACCAGTCTGGAAATGTACTATACTTCTGTTAGAATTGATCTACCTTATGAAAATAATAAATCCTACATTTTCATGAGGGTTTTTTTATTTTTTTTCCTCCATGTGCTCACATATTTCTTATTAAGCTTTGTCACCAAGCACCACACTAAATGCTAAGCTCTTTCCTCAGGTTGTGGCTAAAAGAGAAGAAAATAATGATGTTTCATAATGACAGCTGTCAGAGGGATGTGTGGGAACCAAAAAGCCTTCCAGAATACCCGGAATACAAAACACTTGACCCAGTTGTCAGTACTTCTGCCTGGTCCAGCCACCACCTCATACAGCAGGAGCCTGCTCCTGTGCTAGCTGATGCAGAGGCAGTGTGGGACAGGCAGTGAGAGACAGAGCAGGGCAGCTGCAAATGAAAATCACCCTGGGGAGGGTTACAACTAGATAAAGTTTTCGACAATAAGATTCCAGAGACTGCTGACTGGAGAAAAGCTCAATATTTTAGTCTCAGTACAAATTTGCTTCAATCTTATACAACTCCCATGCAGCAGCATCCACAGCTGCATGCTGTAAACAACAAACAAATCTATTTCCATCAGCCCTGCTGATGCTATGAGAAAAGTGCCTGAGCATAAGACATGCACAGATGTAGAGTCTCACCTGAGCCTAGTGCTGCCCTCCATTTGGCCCCTCTAACTTAATATCGTTGTTACAAAGCTATTGGTCTCCTGGTAGAGAGCTGGCTCAACGCAGAGCCTCTTCTTCCAGCTAATCTGACAACTCCGATCCAAGAAGCATCAAGGGCCCAATTAAGAAGACACATCTTATCAAGGAGCTTATTTTGCATAACAGAATACAAATGACGAATAAAAATTTAATGTTTAATAACTTAGTACAAAGAGGGCTGTTGATATAGAATGCCTGGAATTTTTATGGCGGCTGTCAGACTTGTGATAAAACTGTTATATAGGAACACTTGGCAAAAAACAGCGTAGAATTTTTCAGTAATGGTGTGTGCATGATATTGCATTAATTCTTGATAGGAAAGTAACTGTAAGCCTGGGAATCAGCCAGTTTGAGTTTCACTGTAAGATGATTTTTTTATTATTTTTTTTTTTAAGGACACCTAAAATCATTTTAATGAAGAGTTAGCTGTAAGGACAGTTGGTACTTCATAAATGCCTTTGTGTGTTTGCTGAAGTCCAGAAATTATAGGCAAATCATCATAATTCCTCTGGGTTCAGAATAACTTTATCAGAATCAGTGATGTGGCTGCAGTTCACTGGTAACCATTGCTCATGGATGGCAGGGGTAAGCTTAAAGAGGAAGGACAGGTTATCTACAAGGCTTTGCCCTGGCTGGATAGGGGCATTTCCTCAATTTACTTACACCATATGGAACAGGTGAACATGGATGCAGCTTTTCCTGAATTTGAACATCATAACCTAGAAGAAAGCTTGACTTGCCTTTGTTCTTACAGTTGCAATTTATACATTAGAAGTCCTTCATGCTAATAAAAAAAACTTTAAAATCATGTTTTATTTTCTAATACAGAATCAGTTCTTCAAACAGCAGGTATGTGTTGTATTATCAAAAAATTATTACAACCTCTATAACTAGTATGTTCTGTAAACACGTCAACAGCAATTGGGGGGGGAAAAGATGCTCAGATTTTCTTTTACACATTGCAATAAAGCTGATGCTCTTGCACTGGTTTGAAACACTCACATCATATTCTGTTGAATTTGCCAGATAACTTCAGCCTTTTTAAAAAAAAGAAAAAGAAAATTAAATTAAAAAATCTAAATACCTAAGTGTAGAAATTAAGTCATCTTTACCAGTACACTTAAAATAAAGTGGCCATTAAACAATGCTAAAGTCATGCTGAATTAGAGTGGAACTCTTTTGGAAGTACATATCAAATCTATATGAATACTAAATGAATTTCTAATTCATTCGATTCTATTGTATTAGTGTTATTGCAATGAATACTAAATGAATTCCTAATGACTGGATACTTAAAGCAAAGTGTTACCCCCTTACAATAGTCATCAAACTTTAAGGACAAATTGAGATTTAAAAAAAAAATGTACCAGTGGGAAAAAAAGGGTTGAACCATATAGTTCAGAATATTGAAAGGTATAATTTATCTGATGATGCTAATATTCAGATGCAGTCTTACATTAGAATTAATACTACAGGAGTGGACCCTTATACAGAGGATTTGTTGCAGAAATAAAATCTATCGGTAACAGTTTCATTGTTCCATCATTATGAACTCATTTGGTATTCACTGTAATAGCACTGATCGTAATGAATTTGTTTGATATTCATGTGGCTCTCACATGCATTAACATAGGCTTTCTGTTGTAATTCAACATCCAACAAGCATTAGTTAATGCAGACTTTGGATTAAGCATGGGCCAGTGTTCTGCAGCTGGAGTTTCCCTTCAGCTTATAAGCAGTTAAAGGACATTTTTAGCTGTTTAATTCCTGGCTCTTTTTTTCTCTGATACATTATTTTTAAGCTGGAAAGCCTCCTAAAAGATCCCACACTGCCTTTTCACATGAACATAGGTGTGTGCCATCTTATATCTCAGGCAACAAGCCAGAAAGCCAGAATTTTATCACCCAGGCACATTACCTCATTATCCCCTTGGCAATAGTAGCTTTGGCACAGCCTGAATCTGGCAGGGTACTAAGGGAGTCCTGGTATTAAATGAATTTTGCTGCTTTAGGTTCAGAAATGCCAATACTTCCCTGGTATTGGATAATATTTATTTGGCAAAATGAACTCCTGCCCTTGGAGTATCTTCCTCAGAGGAAATCACTCTGTGGCAAAAAAGCAGGGTAAACCTTTGGAAAGTTTTCATTAAGGAGGGAAGTCAGCCAGGTTTTCAGCAGGTTTGACTCACTTGGAATTTTTCAGGCATTCCTCAGTCAAGGCTTGACTAATGCAGGCTCTGGTGTGATTCAGCCTCAGTCAGGGTGTTAGACTCTGTTTCCCCATTGTGCCTCATGGTAATTATTCCTATTATACCTTCAAGAGATTATAGATGAGCGATAGATGAACTGCAATGACTATTAACAAGAATTACAGCAATCTTTATGCATAAGTGTTGAAAACACCAGGGGCCACACGCTCAGGTAATACACAAGGATTTAGATCATGTAATCAATTCGATTGCAGTAATTGGTAACATGAAATTATGAAGTCAGGTGATCTGCTGATGCTATCAGCACTGCTGCTGCAACCCAAAGTGTTTTAAAAATACTGTCTCCAGTTCATTTTGGTGTCTCACAAAGTAAGTTTTCCTTTGGTTTTCTTGACTGCTTTACACAAATAATTTCTTCCTCCCACACAACCCCACTTTCTCCCACCCTTCTCCCCACGACAGCCTGCAACTAAAAGGCTGGGTTTCAGCCCTCTTTGGTGCATGGGTCTCCTCTCCCTGTGGAGTTAAAGGCATTAGGAAGCCAGAAGGGCTGCAGCAGTAGACCTGCTGGCTCCCAGAAACCTGGCAGGAGTGCTACGTACCCTTCTCAGAAATCTCCCGTAAGACTGACCTTGGGACTTGGGGAGGGTCAGGTCCCCACCTCTCTCAGTACCAGACTTACAGGCAGAGCAAAATTTATCAGAGCTCTTGGAAACCCTGATAGATGTAAACTCTGTTTAATTAATCTGATTTATTATATAATTGCACCACTGTGCTTAAGGGTTTAAGGGAATTCCATTTCCAATGTTTCTTCCTAAAAGAGGTTTCAGATAAAACTTTGTCAGGGGAGGCAGTGCTGCCCTAGCCAGTGCAAGAGATGTGTCTGCAAATAATACACCCACCTGCATGTCAACCATCTAACTGTAGACTCACCCACCATTTGAGCAAAGGTATTTAGGTGCATTATTATTCCTCTTTTACTACAAATGTAGCTTTGTGTAGAGAAATTTGAGGCTCAGCTGCACTAGAAAATGGATCTGTTTGGGTTTCTTTTGTACCAAGGTTACATTTAGGACAGAGAACTGTCCCACAGGACTATGAAAAACAGGTATTATTTATTCTTTCTATCTGCCTCACTGAAAAGTTATCTGGTTTAATTCTTTCTGAGCTAAGACTAAGGAAGATAATTTTTTTCCTGCACTTCCAAGGAAAACATATTTGCTATTGTTTTTAGTGTTAAGTATGCTTATAATTAGCTGATATATATATGAATTAATGTCTTGCAGCACAGAGAAAGGATGTAAGCAAGCAGCTACTTTATACCATGTCTCGTGACCAGGCACAAATTTTGGCTGCATTTAATGGAAATAATGCTGGGGAGTGTTGCCTGGCCACTGCAGGATACCTGGGATAATGTGCTTGCATCACTTCATAGTTAAACTAAAGCAAACGTATGTCATTGCTGTGTGTGCCATAACACCTGGGCACAATAGAATGAATTCATGGACTGTGCATCCATAAATCTTCATTTCCTAGTTTTGTGGGTTTGTCAGGCCTTTAAAGTTATTTAACACGCTTTTTGCAGTGATAGATAGGTACTGAGAGTGTTATAAATACTAACTTGTGTCTGAAAGTTAGGCTGTGAAGCTATCACCCGGGCTTATGGTGTCTGTGATTTTATATCCAGCTAACAAGTCACTTTCATGGGTCGGGACATCATCTGGAGTCTATGAATGTGTAAGAAGCACAGTTACTGTATATATCTTAGGTGCTGTTTGATTCATATATACAACATTTCTTTTAAAAAAAGCATAGTAAGGGTGTTCCTTGCTTTAGTTTAAAAAATAAAGACCACAGACCTTACTAATGTCTGGGCCTATCAGGAATTCATAATGAAAACGAATGTTCATTTATTCTTTAAAAGTGTCTCAAGCTAAATGATACTGACGCTTTCAGTTTTTAACATCATAATCAATAAAGGCTGCTTATGCACACTTTGCAAAACCATCAGTTTAGAAGTTTGAAAAAAAAATCTGCATATGGCTGCAGCTTGCTGACTGCAAAGCTCTAGCACTAAATCTTCTGAGTTAAAGTTTTACTGGTGTGTTATGAGTAAAAATGCCTTGTCAGCCATCTGCCAGTTTTTCTCCTAACATCCATATTTTCAACCCTTGCTAAACATTGGGAGCATTTGGCCACAAGAGGCCAGCTCTACAATTAAACAGCCGAGTTCTGCAGCAGAAGCAAGGGCATGTCAAAATAGAACTGTCTGTTATTAATTTTAAAAGTCCATAAAAGAAAGCTATGACCCTGTCAGGGTGATGGACTGGCAGTTAAATGTATTATAAACTGTTAACTCTCAGAGACACAAAAGAAATGGAAAAGAAAAACAATGCAGCAATGTCAAAAGCTTCAATAAATGCTAATCATGGCAGATTAATCAGCCTCTAATTCCACTGATCCAAAAAGGTTAGAGAGTCAATTGTGTAAAATTAGCTCTTTCTCATGTGTCCCTTTGCATTTGGAGAATCTGTCTGTTCATTTGCATCTTTTGCCAATGTTTACGAAGAATTCAGTTCATTAGCTCTTAAACATAAAATCAGACACTGGAAGGGGGATTCATTGCCTTTTCCTGCTTAAAGTAGTACTTAAAGCAAATAGCATTGCTACAGTGTACATTTATAGATTCTATCAAGCAGCATTAATTACTGTATGTCTCATATCCAGAAACTTTCTTTTCATAGGAAAGTTTTCATGTGAAGTGTTCGATTCAGTGCTGTGAGGAGGGCTTTTTTGATGCGTTAAGATAAAATGTTTAATCCTAAGACTGAAATGAGACAAACTGCAAACCAGGGCTGCTAGACCTTAGCAAAGTACATGCTACAAAGAGCTCCCAGAAGTATGTGTGCTATGCTTTGGGAAATACCTGCTTTAACCTGCATTTGAAAATCCTGCAACTTGCCAAAGAGAATGGCAGTTCAAATGAATGACTATGCAGAACTCAAAAAAGCCTGAGGAAGGATTGTTTAATGGCAAATAAAGCCAGAGATGAGAAGATGTATTAGCTGGTGCTGTTTGAAGTGTTTGTAACTGAGCTCAGGACCAGACAGGACTCTCCTGTTTTTCTTATGAAGCTGGTGTTCAGACACGATTCATTCATCATCTGATGAAGTTTGACTGCTGGACTGAGCTTTGAGGACTCACATTGTTATGACTCAAGTTACTTGGGGAGTGCTTCAGAGCTAAGAAATGCAAGAATGGAGACCCTTGTTTCAAAACGTACCTGCAAGTTTTACTGAGCACGTCTTTCCCTTTTAAGGAGGTGTGCACAGTCAGCTGAGGAGAACCTCAAAGGAAAGCATCTATAGACATGCTTTCCTCATGCTTAGTTTGCCTGGACTGCCTCCACTGGGATGAAATTTGTGACTGATTTCTCATTTCCCTTGAGGGAAAAAAAAAATAAAAATTTTTCCCCATACCAAATACATCATGTGATTTAAGAACAACAACAAAAAAATCAATAATTTTCCACTCATTTGCTCCCCCACACTCCTTGGAAGCACACTCACACTGAGGTTTCTGCCAGAACCCTACCTGAAAGCCATTTTCCCAGATAAAGATGAGAGGGTGGAGAAGATTTGTTCATTTCCCAGCTGCCCTCCTTTTCAGGCTGGCCTCCCTGGGCAGGTCAGGGCTTCCTTCTTGGGGGAGCACCCAGGGAAGGTCTCTATACACAAACAAGACAATTAAAGTGCTCTTCCTGCCACCTTTTCCTGGGGTCTTGTCCCTGACTGTGAAATTCCACAGCAACCCAGGATTGACAGTAAGTGCAAGGCCATTGCCTTGGTCCTCTCTGACATAAGCACACAGCAATGTACCTGTATTGAAAAGTTTCAAAGCAAAACACTCCCTCAGCAGATGCACTGGGGAAGAGGATGACAGGACAAACAGGAGCCAGATGTTTGCCCCATTCCTTCATAAACTACTGAAGGGAGCTGAGCTGCACAGGATAAGAGCCTCTGCAGAGGGGCTGTGGGGCATCACTGCCCAATGCTGTCACAGGGGCACACGCATATCAAGCATCTCTCTTGCCTCGGATGACATTGCTTTGTCTAGTCTCACAAAAAAACCTGGCTGGGTCTCCAGGGCTCAGCCCATTCCCTGGATTGTGGCAAGCCTTAGGGCATTTATTCTGTAGAGAAATAGGGTAAAATACCTGTATGAAGAATCACATGAGCAGGAGGGCACTGCTTCCATGAAATGCCTTAGTTTGTTTAAGGATACTTTGGTTTATACCACATTTCTGTACACTATCTAAGCATGCTTTTCAGTTAAAGGTTTTTTATTGGATTCTTGTATTTGTTCCCTGATAGTTCCAAGTTGAAATTTCAAGTTTTTTTTCAATAAGTACTCATGATTTGAGGTAAGTTTTATTTCTGGACCCACTCAGTCCAAAAACTGAAATTAAAACTTGTGAGAGAGACCTTTACAGGAAAAGAAAATATAGTTAGGTAAGTTCCCTAAAAGAAGAGCACTACATGACTCTAATTTTAAAAAACTACATGTGAGGAATCTAGCTTAAAATATCAAAATATAATATGAGGTGAAAAAGATAATTATGAAGCAGTAAACCAGAAAAAAAACCAAAAAGTATTAGAAAGGGAATGTAAAGTAGGTATATATGGCACAGTGCAAGGGCTGGACTGTCAGCAGTACTTCTTTGTGTGTGTACCTTTTGCATTGCAGTGAACTTTGCAACAGCAAGATTTGAATATTCTGAATCTGCCATCTCCCTCTTCTGTCAATCAGATCCTTCCAATTTTGAACATGCCAGGATGAACTATGTTGACTTCTTTGGCACAAGAAAGTGAATCCAGTGAAATTCATATATTCAATGGTTTCATGAAAATGAGAAAAGTCTGTCTATTTGCTAGAACAGCTTTGGGCTAGTTTTGAATGGCTGCATTTAATCTCTGCATTTTCCCTCCCCACAACTGTTATGATGTGAAAAGTGCCCAAGGCCAGAGGCTTGTAGGCCCAAGTCCACTGAAATTAATTGCAATTGGGAAAAAAGGCCTTTTGCCTAAGCCAGTCATATTATACTTTCCCATCTGACCACTTCTTTTCCATTGATGGATATAGTTTACTCTACCAAATCATTTTTTTTTGCAAGTGAAGCTAATTTAATGCCACCCAAAAATATATCAGACAGCTTCTGGCACCTCTTCCTGTCTCAGTATACATAAAGTTCTGCAGCATACAATTGCTCTTGCTTCTACAAAGTTTTTTTGCTTTAATAACAGCAATAGACAAGTTTAAATCCTTCTCTTTTGGAAAGTGGATATTTTCCTGCTATAGGTGTGTCACCACCTCCTCCTGCACTGAAGTGTGACTGTGCACAGGTTGATGAGGGCAGAAGACTTCTGCAAATCTAGCTATTTTTCCTGGCATTCTGCCACCTGAAGTTGTCATAAGACCAACCAAAGCAAAGTGGAGTCAGCGCTGCACTATTACATGTTCACACTCTAAATCTAAGCTTCCCAAAAGTTTCCTGATGTCTGGATTAAGAAGGCTGGTATTTGTCCTGTTAAGAACCAGAAAAGCTCAGCTCCACTTTTCTAAGGATGAATGCTGAGCTCAGATTTGTTAAGAAAATCCTCCAGCCATATGTACCCTCGTAGCTACTTCATCCTTTGCTAACACAGTAATGTAGATGATCCTGGTAACAGTGAGGCATTGATTTGATGATAAGCCTAGAGCGAGGAGAACTTTTTGCACTGATATGGTTGAGGATGGCAATAAGACTTGAAATTTCCAGTTTCAGTAGCCAACAGTTGGTTTTTTTGTCTGTCAAAATGATTTTTTAAATCCTAAGACTAAGAATTCTGAAGTGGGGTCATGTCCAGTCTCTATCACCAAAAAATAGTTGGGTGCAGCAGGAAGTGGGAAGAGTGATTGAAGGGGTCTCATGGACCGATTTTGGACCAATATGACCAAGTATGGTCTGAAGGCAGTAAGCATTCAGATAAGATGTAAACCAGAGTTTCTGGCCATTTTCTCTGTGCATCAGCCTTCTGGCCATTTTCCAGCTCCTCTCTGCCTACCTACACTTTCAGCTGCCCAAGATAGCATTTATTTCCTGCCCACAGCTTGTTCACTCTAGCATTTTTGCTCACTATTAAAAGAGCAGCAGCATGTTAGTGGTGAGTGAAGAGAGCTTCTATCTCTAAAAGATTGTTATTAGACTTAATTAATTAAAATTTATAAACACACTTTAATCCCAGTAACATCTTTTAAGAGATAGAGATGCAGGGGAAAAGGATGAACTGAACAACCTGAGTAACAGCCACTGGAAACATTTTGTTGACCAGTCACAGGTTTTCATCTCTTTTACTACATGCTTTGAGCATTTATTTATATGGCACAAAGTGGCTGCAAACCATGATTTAGGTAGTAGCATTTGTGCTTGGTTTGCATTGGCCAATGTGATGGCTCAAGGTCAGTCCCCTGTCATGGGCAGTGGCTGTCACCCTGCCCCTTCCAACAGGCAAGAGTCCAGTCCTACATGACTGCGACCGTCTCCTCTCCCCTCTCCAGCATGCGCTCAAGCAGACTGATATCCGAAAGAGGCCCAGATCTAAATCTGTATGCAGATATTGTTCCTGAACCCTAATTCTAAAACCAAACCTTGCCTGCAAATCTCAGGCTCTATTTCAAATTTGGCAGTTAGGCCCACTATGGTTTAAATTAGAGGCTTAATCTTAGATTTCCCATGTTTCTCTCTTCTTATCCAGGGCAAAAATACTGCAAAAAGAGAAGAAAAAACCTCCCAGAAACCCTTCTCTTTGCACAGATCAGGAACAGCAAATCATAAGCAGGTTCTTTGAATGCTCAAGTATATGATTATATATTTCACTGTCAACTAAAACCACTGGAATAGGAAAATATTACTGTGAAAATACTGCCTGTAATGAGAGGACTTGGTTGTCACATTTGGTAGGACATAATTTATCCTTTATCTGATATTAGTGAATAATATCACTTTGCCATTCACTGCAGTGTTTTGCCTTTAAAAATCCACACGGTTTCTCCTTAATATTAAATCCTAGGTAAAGAAAGCTATCCATGGATTTTCTCCCAAGTTCCACTGTTTTTCCTTTGCTCAAATCTGCAAAATTCTAAGAAAAAACCTCTGCTTGATTACTTCCCAATGAAGCCATGTTGACTTCTCTTGTTTCATTACCTTCTATCTTTCTGAAAGGGCTATTTCTTTGTCTGGGTTATTTGTCCCCTAGCCAGAAGGTGCTGCTTTATAAAGAGGGTGGTGTTTTTACATCAGACTCAGTGCTGGATGATTTCTTTCTTTGTCTGCAGCCGTAACACCCTCTTGTTCACACAGAAATAAAAAACCACAAAGGCATGGATTATGCCATGCATTTTCTGTAACATTTAATAATCACAGTAAAACACTGACATATATTGCTGTCTACTTACAAATCTCTATTTTTTGTAGAAATTACAGCTTACTATTTAAGTCACCTGAATAACCTATTTTATACATCTGAACAACATAATAAAACAACTCGTCCTGACTAGATGAATATCCTCCAGTGAAGTTAACACAACAGGTCCAGATTTTGCTCTATGTTTCACTAAAGTTAGTCTCAAATAATCTGTCCTTGTTTACAAATGGCATAAAATGAAGAATGAATTATTCCCCTAAACTGACTAAATCTAGAGGTTCACTAATGCCCTCACAGTGAGCCATACTTCCCGGGTTTTGTCTCAGGGACAGCCTCTTCCTATTCACTATCAGCAGGATGACTTGCCTTTCCCAAGCACACACACCATCACTCCCTCTGATCTATGGCCAGAAAACATCACTGCAGTAATTGCAGCAATTGTTTTCCTGGGAAAGAAGCATTTGAGAAGTATTTAATGTATTTTTAACAATCTTCCAGTGCAGTTAGCAGCTGGAAGTCAGGTACAGAGCCAGAGCAAAGGGTTTATCCTGTGTCACTGTACTTCCTGTCTTTTTCCACTGACTTCGAGTGGGAAAATGGCACTTCCATGAATGCAGGGTTATCCTCTTATAAGTAGAATGTACAGGACAGTGTTCTGCACAGCAGACTTGGTCTTGGGCCATGATTTATTTTAACAGGACTAATTGCACATTGCATGCTTTAAGAGCCACAGATAACTGGAAGCTGACAAGTACTTGACAAGCCTGTTTTGGGTAGGTACTGGTTAAATCACTGTTCCTGTCGGCTGGGGAGGATGTTTGAATTACCTGATTGGAAAAAAAGGCATGAAAAAAAAAGGTACTTTTCCTTTCCTCTGTTTCTTTTAGAAACAAAACAAAACAAGGAAAGCTGAACATTTGACAACCTACAGATTTCTTTTTTAAAACAAATAATAAAAATGAAGCTTTTTAGCTTTGTGAAGATGATTATGAAGAAGCTCCAACAATGCTGAGCCTTTATGTATTTGTTGGAAACCTGTGTTCCTATTATATAGCTTTTCCCACAGAAGCCTTTAAATTAAAATTATTTTTGAAGCCTAGCCTAGAACATCAAAAACAAATCAGAGTTCAAGTGCACAGTATGATTCCCACTGGGAGAAGGGATTAATTTAGAGATACTGGGTGATTTTTGTGACAGTAGGAAAGACATTTATTTTCATAGGAGAAGAGAGGTCCTATTTTAAAGAATGGCCTATTTGTATCTGGCTGTGGGATACTCATTGAAAAATTATTGATCTTCACTGAGATTAAGTCAATCATTGTTCTTGTTATCACAACTTCATGTATTCTCAGCAGAGGTTAAGCTCAGCTCTGAATTATGCTGCCTTGTGTCCTGTGGGTACACTGAATGGGTTTGTCTGAGTGGGGGCAGGTTGTCCCACGTGTGGGGTGCCCTGTGCACTGGAGCAGCGTGGCTGTACTGCGAAGGGTTGTGCAGCATCCCCTGCGACCCAGTGTGATCAAAGGCTTCTTCCCAATTTCAGCAGAGAAAGAGTTTTAACAATGAATTTCAACCAGTGCAAGACAAACAGCAGAACAGTTTAAGGCTACACTTCAGTTTCCTTTTCACGTATTGCAATTAACAAATAATGGCAAGATGCCCATTTGGAAAGGTGGCACATAAATATATTTTGAATAGCCGTGTGGTTGTTGATATAGTTGTTGTTATTATTATTACTACATTTTTCCTACGCTTTTTATTAGCTCAGTGATAATTTCCAAAGATGACTTTGATTCCTTTAATAGCTTAAAAAAAAAAAAAAAGCTAATATTTAGTAATTCCCCAGCTTCCCCCAAATAAGCATTGAAACTATAAAGTGTTTCTAAATATCCTGAGAATTCTCTAAATAGATTTTGTAAAATTCCCGTAACCTTTCACTAACCACCAAGTCCTTATTATCTAAAGAGGCTTCCAGGGAGGTGTTTGTAGGCAATTACCCAAGAATTAATCATAGGATTAACATAAAAGGGAAAATATAATAAATAATCAAGTTCTTACATACGCAAATCATTGTGAGGTATGTTACCAATTTTCATAGAGGGGCCACTGTCAGCCATGCAATTTCATCTATCCAATTAGCAGGTTTTGCTGCATTATAAATCTGTCACTGCTTTCTTTGCACCAAACAGCTGCTTATGCAAGTAACTGTGTGAAACTATTAAAAACCACAGGTCTGTATAAAGGAGGTTTAGAAAAAAATAAATTCCCAATAAAGCTGCATTAGATCTGTTTGGTTTGGAAGGCTGTGGCCAAGAAGCAGTTAAAATTATTAGGAAGGGAATTCCATCATGCTATTAATGTCCTGCAATTCAGCTGTGACTCTGTTCTGTTCACTTGGTTTTCCTCTTCAAGTGCTGTTCTGTTTTTAAAGCTGCTTTGAAGGAATGCTCTCCAGTGGACTGCCGCCTGTCACTGCTCCCTGTCATGTGTCCGATAATTAAAATCTGACTGATTTACTGACTGGCATCAACCATCACAGCTCAAGAGTTAGAAGATGTTCATCCTTCCCAAGGCTAAATTTACTTGGTGAAAAGGGGCCGCTTGCTTCCAGCCTGAGCTGTCATTCAGCTGCCGTGGAAACCATAAAGATAGCTAACAGAGCCCCAGCCAGCAGTCTTTAGTTTATTTTATTCTAATATTTATTGCCACCCAGAAAATGAACATAATACAGACAAGTTAGTGAGAGCACTGCACTAGTGATTTGTGAGGCTGGTGTGGAGTGAGAGCAAAACAGTCCTGCAGTATTAAAATAAAATAGAACAGCGGTGTTTCCCAAAAGTATGGCAGGGCTGGAGCTATGTTTATTTTAACCCTAATGGGGTGCAATTTATTATTTTAAGTAGATGCACTCTTGGCAAAGGGTGGTTGGGGTTTTTTTATTCCTCTTTTTCGAAGTGCATACTGCTCAGGAAGTAAAAGAAAAAAGAGGAAAGGAAAGGAATATCATGTCATCCTGCGTGAATGATCTAGGGGTATTAATGGAGCCTCTAGGATCTATTGAAAGCAGCAACTTCAATAGCTCAGGGTCATGATATCAGTACTTGTGATGGAACAAGCTATTTACAAAAGATTTAAACTCTGGGGAAGATGCCTCCTCCAGGCTTTCTGGCTTATTCTCCTTAGCCTTTAGGGTCACATCCTGCTCATCTGGCTCCTTCTAGTTTCTCTGTTATCTCAGGTTGGATGTGACAGTTGCCAGCAATCTTTAGCTCTGACCCTTCACGACACAGTGCCACTCCAGCCCAGAGCACAGCAGAGCAGCACTGTTCCCCAATTTCCAACCTAGATTTTTTTTTTTTTAATGCATGGCTCTTGTTTTTTCTGTTCCCTCAGCTACAGTATTTGTCATTTTCTCCACATAAATAAAGCAAACCTTAAATATATACTGTCTGGTAAGGAACTCAAATACCTTTCCAACATGAACAAGATTAATCACACATAATATTTACAGTACTAAACAAAACAATTATAACATCATATATACTCAGTTGAACAAACACACTGACAGTTCTTTTTAAAAACATACAGTAAAAATCAGATTAAAATCTGTATCAGAGTAAAGGAACTAACCTTTAATTTGTATTCCTCTTAGGCCATTTTTGAGACCAAAATTCAGATGCAGATGCCTTTTTTAGAAGTAATCAAAGCCTGATTTACCACTGTTTTTCTATTGTAGTGATACAGCTGGAGGAACAAACAGTGCAACAGAAGCAAAGGCAAGTAAACTTACAGAGAGGCATTGAAGGAAAGCCACATTTGCTCACTTACCTCTAAAGCCCTTGGGGTTTTCACTGCTGCAATCATCACAAATACAGGAAGAGACAAAGTCTTGAGCGTGCAAGGTTTTGAAAATGTGGACCGTGGTCTGGCTTTTAGAGGGCACTCTTTACACCTAGGGTAAAGAGAAAACAGGAGTTTTGTCTGCTGAAGAGTTAACAAGCTGAGGGCTCATCCCTGCAAATAATTTCTTACTTGAGCCTTAGTCATCCAAAAAGGCCTATTGACCTTAATGTCTCTAGTCATATACTTCAGATTCATGCCACTAAGTGTCTGCAGGGTCAGGTACATGAAACCAGGTACCAAAACATGTCTATAAACTCCCCACAGAACATCTGTGCATCCCAGTCAGATGTCCTAGATAAACTGAACTACTATTAAATAAGAACATAATGTAATATTTTCCATAAGAACATGCAGAATTATTTCTGTGCATGCTCAAAGATATTCCTTTGCTGGGGGTGCAGCTGGGGAAGGAGAGTGTGTAAATGTCCAGTGCCTGCCTATACAGAAGAGCCACGGGACAAATACAAATTTTTACTAACCACTCAAGCACTGTTACAACCCTGGCTGCAATACAGGTTCTTTTCTGATCAGCCATAGATCTGATGTGCTGTAAGAGACTATAAAGGAAATTCAAAATTATCCATAACCCAACAACTTCATCACTCATCAAAGTATTTAATCTTCCCTTGTCTCCTTGCCTTCAGGAATTTGTCTCAACCTAATATTTCTTAATCAGAACTTATTTTTTACAGGTCATCAATTTGATTTCTCAGTATCTTAGTGCTTGGTATTCTCATTTGGAAGAGAAATCAGTTGTGCCCATCGATTTTTAGCACCTTACTTTCAATTTCCATGCAGCATGGAGCAAAAAACTTTCTGGCAAATGGAAGTTTAACAGCAACTCTCAGGCATCTTTAAAAAATAGTAAACAAACAAACAGAAACCAACAATGGTTTATAATAGGAAAAGATGTAGAAAAAAAACCCAAAACTCACAAGCCACAAAAATAAAACTATGGGAACATCTGAGAACTCTAAAAGTGTCTGCCATCTTGGGGGACCCACAGGACCAATTTTTTTTCCCCATCAGTTCAGAGATCATTGTAGACTCTGAACATAAGCTGCAGTTAGATCACTCTTATTTTAGCAAGTTTAAGTGATGGTATTTGGACATAAACTTCTGTAGCTTTTCCAGCTACACTTGTGGTCCTTACGACCTGGTGTGGAACTGAATTTCAGAGGCTGGGGACATGCTGAGTGAAGAAAGATACCCTCTCATTTGTTCGAAATGTACCTGCCATTAATTTTAGTGAACGACAGGTTGTTGCTATATTAGGACTTAACATGAAAAGGAAGAACTAGTCTGTTTTCACTACCTACTCACAGCATTAAATACCTCAGATTTCTTTGCATTTTTCTTCTTTCCAGAAGTCCTTTTTCCTAAAATCAGGAATACAGGAGGATGAAAATTTGTTTCTAGTATGATTAATGCTCAGCAAAACTTTCAGCTCAATACTAGACAGAGATCACCTGGTTTTGATCTTATGCCTCTTTGCCTTTTTCTCTTGCTCCCTCTCTCTCCCCCCTTTTTCTCTGGGGATGCATAAAGCTTTTCAACCAGACCTACTCTGGATCCCACACTCTGTGTTCCTGAATCACCACCACTACTGCAATGAAGTGATTCCAGCAGTTGCTGCTGTCTACCTTTTCACTTGAAAGTATCCTCTGAAAATGAAAGGGTTTTTCACTCTCTATTCCGAAATATTTGGCAAGATGGATGACCCCATTCATATCTTTAGTGTCATTTTGGTTGTGAGAGGATGACAGAGTTTTTCAGCAAACATGAAATGTGATGCTCTTCCAGCCAGTAGGGTCTTCAAGGAAGCTTTTTGCAAGTTCACCCCAGCTTATTAGAAGCCAGGACAAGAAAAATGGTTTAACTCCTGCTTTAGTCTATAGTCCAACTATGCTTTAATATAAACAAAGTTGGGAAATTACTTGTACTCTATGGAAAAAGAGCACTAAAATGTTGTCCTGGCAAAGCATGGTCTCTTCACAGGCATTCTCAGGCCCCTGCCTGTGGCAGCACCTAGCACATAACTGGGACTGGTCTTGTCCCTGCCTCCTCCTTGCCCTTCCCCATGCAGAGCCACCTCTGGCATCAGAGACTGGAGAGACATAGAACCTTGTTACAGACACTAGCATGCACTGACTGTCTAGAGCTCATGAAGACAGGGGCAAGCAAATTTCCTCACTTTGTCAATAAGACAAAAGCTGGAGGTTTTGCAAAATTTTCTTGAAACTTCTAAGATTTTTCACAAGCTTTGAAATCTAAGTGAGCAAACTTTGGAATATGGAAAATGTAGCAATGTAATTTCCTTTACTCACTAACAACACAGGAATGCAAAGAGGAAAGTACTGCCCTCCTACCATTCCGTTGATATCCCACAGTGTGCAATTCTGGCTGCTGGCATCAGGCCTGGCTCTCCACTTCCATGGTCATGCCAACACATGCCTGAGACAGCCTTCATCTTGGGTGTACTGAAGGGCAGAAGACTTCATACTAACTGTGTCTTTTATCTTCCTCCTTTACTGCTATATAAAATAAATTAATTTAATTAGAGACTGTGACAAGGTAATAATAAATAAGAGTCACTATCAGAAGGAAAGATTTTTAAAGTTATTTCAATGCCTGATTGGAGCAAAGCGCCTAAACAGTTTTAAAATATGACCCATAATGTGTTTCACCCCAAAGGATATAAGCAGGATATTGAAAATTATTCATATATAGGAAATATTCAATTCATCATCCAAATGCACCCACTTCTGCAGTGAAATATAGCAGATACTTAACAGCACCCAGCTATTTGACACGCATTGAAGGTGGGGTGTGGAGAAAAAATAGAACAGTATCCAGATGAAATTGCAGATGTCAGGAATGGAATTCACCAACTGGGAGGAGAGGAGCAAAAACGAAGATTACTATTTTTATGTAAAATAAATCAGTCTGCTAATCGGGCTGGGATTTTGCTGCTGGGAGTTAAGGAGGGCAAGAGGAGAACCGTAATTTTAGAGCTGCCACTTCAAACTACAGCCCCTCTTGCTTCAGCACTGCTTTGATGCAGCATCAGAGAGGGAGCATCTTGAAGTGCTATAATGTCAAAGCTCAAACAGACATATTTTAAAGTAACAGGAAGTAAATTAAACCAATTAAACCATCTTAATGCTTTGACTTTTTGGAGTGCTTGCTTACTAAGCAGATTTTTCTCAGCTTTAACAGCAATAGAAAGTAACTATTCCCAGCTTTATACACTCACACTTAAACTTTGGGTTATCCCTTTGCTCTCAAGCACAGTTTGCACATATAACATGAAGTTCAATAGTCTTCAGACCCTTGTTGGGACCCCATGTGTCTGGAGAGAGCCAGAGCAATGCAAAAAGCTGTTAAAATCCCTGCCAGACTCCCCAGATGAGATCTGTTCCCAAACAGGGAGAACCACTCTGGAGACCCTACAGCTGCCAGGACGCCAGTGCTTGGTGCCCCATGCTCCTCTGCCCTGCAGTGCTTTGCTGGGGCTGCTCTGAGCCCATCAGGGCTTTCCTGCTTGCCCAGTAGCCTTGCAACACAAGGTATGAAGATGTTTTCCCCTCAGCATGAGGCCATGATAGCTTGTTTTGAATCCACTGACCAGTTTCCAACAAGGAGACCAATATGATCTCCATGTTCTAGCTTTCCTACATATTGTTTTAAAAATGCAAGTCCACTTCTGGTGGAGATACTGGTCTGAAGCAAAGATTCATCAGGTACCTGATATATTGGGAAGCAATCCCAGAATGTGGTGGAAGCATAAATGAAATATTTGAACTTTCAGCTTTCACAGATGACGGAGCAGGTTGTCCCCTCACACTATCCCATCTAGGGTTTAAGCAGGTAAATCTAAGGGCCTTTAATGTCCTTTACATTACTAAAAGAGCAAGTCATACCTCAAGTTTAGTAAGAAGTCTTACTGCTTTTAATGTTTTATTTTCTTATTTTTCTCTCAGCACTTGTTGAGTTCTTGCATGGTGAGCCTTTAGCACTGGAAGCTGAGCATCACATGCATCAAGACCTTTACTAAAATCCAGTGTAGGTCACCAGACAGCTCATTAAATAAAAGGACATACTCTGCATGCCAATTAAGGGATTAAATTATGGAACAAAGCAGAGGGAGAACTAAAATTTAAGATCCCCTTCTATTCTCCGGCAAGTCATCTGTCAACTGGAGGAGCTACTCCACTAACTGAAGAATGTGAAGAGCCTGACGTAGTCATAACCATGAATATCTCAAATCATTATGTCAACTGAAGTTACTGTGAAGCTGAAATTGTACTGGCAGGGGAGTTCTTTATTGTTATGATTCCTATACAGATAGAAGGACAAGGAGGGAAAGAGAAAAAGAAGTATGAAAGTTTACCAGAGCAATTTTAGGTATGTTCTGTAATTTTTTTAATAGCAAATAGTATAACATGTGTCTCATAAATGACAACAAAATATACATACTGGAATTTCTTGGGGCTATTCACACATACACTATGTTTTATATTTACAATTATCTTAAAGCAAGGATTTTAAAATGTTATAGTGGGAAATCTGAAGAAAAAATGATGCAGATAGAATTTAAGCACACTGCTACGTACAAGCCAGACAGGCAAAAAACAGTGCCTCTCTAAAAGTTATAAAGCTGAATAGGCCATTGCTGTGCCCACAGTGGCAGCTTGAGACTCACAGTGTGTTAGCTTGGATACTGAATGCACTGTCGTAAATCCTGCTGTAATTCTGGTTTACAGTTGAACATGACTGTCTGTCCGTGGAGATTATTCCTAACTTCTTGCAGCTCTGAGCTGGGAGGCTGCTTGTGTGAGGTGCTGGTCCATAGCGAGACCCCTTATGTGCCAGCTTTGCAGTGGCCAGCATCACAGCATCTACATCTCTTTCAGATCTAGTTCTTACCAACAGTAATAGAACCTGTTCCTTCTATAAACATTGATCTTCAAATATTACTCCAACTACAGTCCTTCAATGGAACTGGATAATTATAAATAATTTTTTAAAATCTTAAATAAGTCATCACATGAATAAGAGTAAAATTTTGAGGGTCTCACAGGAAGTTTCTCTTCCAGGACTACAGGCATCACAGGGATGGGAAGGGCATGCCATGGGTCAGAAAAGCCAGGAGGGAATTTTTTATATATTTTTTTTTTTTTTTAAGGAAGAGAGAAGAAATATAGTTTGGGAAAGCTCAGACCTGCTGCTTCAGGACTGACTTGTCACCTAACCCCCATAACAGTGACATGTTTGGATGAGAAACAATGTTTTCAAACAAGCAGGAATTTTCAAACAAGCAGGAAAGGCTGCTTCATTTGGATAGTACCAGTGGACCAGACTGAATTCTAGGATCAGAGAGGTGAGGCTGGGAAGCATCCTGGCTTCCCGATCCCACCTGTGCACAGGTCCTGCACCTGTGCTTCTTGCAGGACATGGACCAAACCATGCCTCCCCTAAGCCTGCTCCTCAGCCAGTAATGAAGCTGGCTGTGGCCCTTCATCACTCACATGCTAGGTCATCTGTCCTGCTGAAGAACTGGGAAGGCAGCGGGGTTTGATCCACTCATGGCCACTCTAGCCTGCCTGCACAGAGGCAGGAGTTAACAAACATGGGTCCCCACCAGGCATCTGTTACCTTCAGTGCACGATGAGTTCCACCATTCCCTGTTGCAGGCAAGCAGAAAAGCCCATGATCAAGCCCATGCTGAAGATTTCTACACAAATAACTCCATCTCTCTCAAATCTGCTCTTAGCATCATCATCCACTCAACTATGAGTTGGCCAGTTGATTTGAAACAGTGAAGTTTGGAGCTATTTAGAAGTCTGAAGTGTCCCAGAATTGGATCAGTAGCCAGAGCTGATCACAGTTATGCACAAATTGTGATTTATCCCGTAGTGCCAGAGTTACTCTGTGGCTGTCACATGTCACTGCGTGAGGTAACATGTCACATCATTGTCATGGTGACATGCCACCACATTACTGTGCAGCTATCACAGACATACAGTTAAAAGCTCTCACTACAACTGTTTCCACTTAGGTATTTAGTTTCTTAAGGATTACTGACTGTGATGTTGAAATTCCTATCAATCACAGTGTCAGCTCTCCAGAAATTAAGCTACTTGTAGATGAGGATTTTGAAACAAATGTAATAACACAGAATAGTGCCTATTTCTCAAAAAGTGGGTTACATCCATCAGGGCAACGACACAAAAGACTAGGTGGAGACAAGGGAGGGTTCCTTCTGTTGTTTTCCAGAGATCTCACAAGAAAAAAGACATATCTAGCTGTGAATAAAAACAATCTTGAAAACATAAAATAAGTACTGCAACTGCAGAAATATCTTTCTGAGTTTGCAGAGAGCCTCAAAAAGAAGTCTTTTCCACTCCAGCGGGCATGGATCAAGATCCATAGACACTAGATTTATTATTAATTCACTGTAAACACACAATATGACTAATTCACAAACTCTAGTAGTTACTACAATGTAGCTGGTAAGCTCAAACTCTCAGCTGTTACAGGCACACTGTCAACCTTGGCCAAACACTTCATGGAAAACCGGCCTGAAATTTGTCTCCACAAAGATTTAAAGCCAGATAGCTTTGTGGCTGTGTATTAACTTCCTGTAAAAATAGATGGGGTTTTGCCAGTGAAGATAAAGCAAAGGAAGAGGACTTTTTTCTAATAGAGAAAGAATGAAGACTTACCTGTGTGAAAACTGAAATGAGGTGGGAGAACATGTGTATGTTTATGCATAAGTGCATATATGTGTTTGCCTATGTACGTATATGCATATATTTCCTTATTTGACAACATAAAGAACTATAATTATCTGTTCATTTTCCTGCCAAGTGGGGATTTGGCTAAGAGAGCACAGAGTAGCCAGGCAACAAAAAAGAGGTACCTTGTTCTCCTGGAACTGAGGACATTAATGTTAAATTTTCTGTTCTAGAGAAGGAGAAAAATGAATTGCTATTTTCATTCTAAATAAATAATTTTGCTAATCAAAATGGGATTTTGCTTCAGCAAATTGGGAAAGAAAAGGTAAAAAAAATAATATTGAGAGCTGTCATTTTAATGAACAGTCTTTGGTGGGTTTGCACAAAGTACAAGTCAGCATAAAATTTAGCCCAGATGTTCTGCTGGAGTAAGAAACTTTGTCTTAATGTCATATTTTTCACATTTCCATTCTGAAATTTTAACATGAATACATTAAAAGGTTGTATAAATGTTTACAGTTCTTTAGTAGAATTGTAAGCAACCTTAAAAAAGCAAAATTCACCTTAGGATCTCCTAACACTACTCCTGAACTGAGCTCATCCTTTGTGAAGTGTCTCTGTGAAAGACTGTGTATGACTCTGCACTGCAGTCTTTTACCTCCACTCACAGATGAAGTCTGAAATTTCTTGTACACAAAAATGAGCATTTTGGCATAAACAATGTGATCAAGACAGTTCCCATCCCCATCACAGAAACTTGATGGTTTTCTTGAACTTAGATATAACAGTTCCCCACACACAGGATATTGTGTGTGATACCAGCAGTTTTAACTTGAAAGCTCACTCCCACCAAATGTCTGTATTTTCATGTGAGCCAAGAAAGACCTAAACTCTACTATAACATATTTCCAAGAAAAAGTCTTTGCAGTTATTCTCTCAGGCACAATTTGTTTTCTAACCGATGATGCTATTTAATCAAAACTCACACTAGTCTTCCTAAAAGCATTTAAAAAACAAAACAAGAAAGAAGCATTTCTGTTCCATAGCTTAGTTCTTAATCATCTAATCAAACTTGATAAATTTTCCACTCTCTCTCCTAAAATGAATTCTTGGCAGCCTTCAGAGAAATAGGGGGAAAAAAAAAAAAAGAAGGAAAAAAAAAGAAGAATAAAAAAATAAAGGTTCATGTAGAAGTTCAAAGCAGCAATTTATGTTTCTGATAATTTTAAATTAATTCCTAATCTACAAAGCATAAAGAAACTATGCTTTAGATGCAGCCCACATCCAACCATATGGCTTAAGGAGACAGCCTCTCTGATGTGTGGCTGAAGATCTTTCTGTCCCTGGCATACACACCTGAAGTTCATGCCCCCTAATGTAATTGGACAGTTTTGTTTGTGAAAATGGCCTGTTCTGCCAAATGCTGAAGTCCTTGCTTTGACAGATATATCACTTTTCCAATGTGAGTGTATTTTGAAGAGAGCTGACACATGATCAAGTTCTCTTTAATATCCTTCAACAAACCTGACAGTTGTCCAGCAGGGTCTTGTGCTGCATCCAACTGTCAGCTTCTGCAGAGGCATTATGGGAAAACTGACTGAGGAAAACATCAGTAAAGAGGAAAAAAGTGATTTATGCTTCTCTCTGTACTCAGTTTAGTATCAAAAACAAGTACCTCAGCTTATATGTATTTCAGCAGGCCTATATAGACAAAGCCTCCTTAGGTTCTGGTAGTACAGGAGAACAACCTACTTATATTTTTTTTTTTATTTTAGGGATTTATTGCATGTCTCATTATAAAGCACCCCAAATCTCACACGCTCAGGTATGAGTATTTATTTGAAAACAAAATGTTAAGAGTAATGAAGACTAAGTGTTCTCATTAAGATCCTTTCCAAATCTGAGCTGCCTTACAAATACCAATAACTGCATGTATTTTAACTCTTTGAGGTGCCTCAGTTTCATACAGCATTTAGAAGGGTCTTTCACTTACAAGTGTTGTCATATACACAGAAAATATTTGCTTAGTATTTTGCTGCTTATGTGCACCAGCAATGAGAAAGTCTGTGTTTCAGTAGAGATCTGAAAATGTAAGCTTAGACTATCTTTTTCAAGTTGTTATTTAGGCCAGATGTTGTCATTTTTGTCACCTTAAAATTTTGTTTTCCCACAGGAAGGTAGTCTGATTGCAGTCACTTTGTGTTACATACTGATGTGCAACTTAAAACAAGAAGGAATTGAACTGGACCAAGATAACAGCACAAACCCCATTATCCCCACCACGAAAATGGTATTTGTACTCACAAACTGCAGCTGTTTTCTTTGTCTGAAAACTCCATCAGCCTGTCTTCTGTTATGTGCTGCTGAAAGACTGAAACATTTCTTAATTCTGCATTCCCTGCAGTGAATCTCTTTGGTCTGCCACCTTGTGCCAAGATGGTCTACCCTGAGTGCAGCACAGGTACACACCTTGGATTTAAGTACACAAGACTGCAGCCAGCTCCTGCACCTGCACAGGGTCAAGCCTCCTGCAGACAGTCCAGTGCAGGAAACCACAGCCTGAAGGGGCTTGAAACTGGAGTAAGCAGCTCTGCTGTAAATCAGGCTCAAACTAGTGCTCATCCTTGCACTGATGAAAATCATACACATGGGCAATGCTGAAGATGCACAAGTCCTGTTCTTCTACATAAAAATGACAAAAAGATCCTATCAGATATAAAAGGCAAGTGTTATTGAAACAGCCGTAGAAGAGTTGGTCTGAACTGGAATACTGGAGAATGACCAAGTTATCTCTGTTATTCCAGTGCCCCTTTAAATATAGTGCTGAGGTGACTGTCTGCTTAGCCTATGGTGAAGGCCACACTTGTCTGCAGTGAAGTCCCATAATCTTAGTTTATTGCATCACATGTATTGTATTTGCTCAAGCTGTTGCCTGAGGGGGTGCTTGTGGGAAATGTATAGCTTTCTTCTCCCCCCCCTTCTCTCGCAGACTATTTAGGCTGACATTTATCAATAAATTGCACATATTGTTATACATTTTTCTGTCGCAGCAGCGCTACAAGATGATGTGATGAGCACATTTTATCAATCTAGCAACACTTCTCTTTTTTTCCTCCATACAAAGATTTTTGCAGAAGTGACTGGAATGTCACAGCTCCAGCACAGCCTGATTGCTAAGTCAAACCAGAGACCCTGATAGTTTTCACTGTAGCCTTCGCTTCAGGAAACATTTCTGGGGAAGGCTGTTTCTGGCTGCTCTCCCTCCCCCAGGTCTGTGGATGACAAGACTGTGGTAGAAATGCAACATGGTCTTCTCTTCCCCACAAAGCACATAAATCTCCCACAATCAGGCAATTCCTACATTCTGCAGTTGTATCTGTTACATTTTTTCCCCTACGGGCTCAGCAACTAAAAGCCACTGCCCTGGCCCTCCTACTAACTTTTTTTTTGATATTTTTTCCAAGGTAGCTGTATAAAGACTCTAAAATCAAGATCATGTCCGTTAATTCTCCTTTTCAGATCAGCACAACTCTTCTGCATGCATTACATTTGAATTTTCTTCTTAAAATGCTTTTGCTTGAAAGACAAATCAGTTGTCTTTAAGTTTCATCCGTCAAAACCTAGACAAGTTATTTCCATAGCATATTTTTAATCTTGCTCTGAAGTCTGCTTCTTCTGTTTTACTCTCTTCATTAGTTGCACTCATATCTGGATTATTTCAAAATAATGTTTTGGACATGATGGAAGCTGTTTGTCACTTCAGTAGAGGAATTAGAGTTAAAACCACTTAAAAGAACAGAAGCAGAAATTTGTCCTCATGCCTGCTGCAAAATATGTGGGGCACCCATAGCCTGAGCACAACCAACCTTCTCTCAAGTCCCCTGAATTAGAATAGAGATAGGAAATCTTGGGGAAAACTTACTGTGACCATTTAGTATGTTTGAAATAGAACTTCGGGAAGCTGGTGAACACCATCAAATCTAGCACTTGTGCATGGACAGTTTGCTACAAGACTTAGCTAATCATATAATCTAATTCACCCATCCAGAGAGATCTTACAGCTGAAAGTCCACCCACCCACTGCAGCAGCCTTGTTTAAGCCTTCACTGCAGGTTGCATTTACATGGCCCAACACAGTGCTCTGTATACCTCCAAAAGAGCTCTGGTAGCTACTTGGCATGGATTGATGTGCAAAGTGATTCAGACACAAGTCCCAGTGCAGCACAGTGGGCAGCCTGTGCCATAGCCCCAGAGATGGGCACCTGTGAGAGCCCCCTCCAGTGCTGCAGAAGCTCATGGCACCTGTCAGCCTGGCTCCTGGTCCAGCCTGACACACTGGCAGGCAAGCTGGGATGCCACCCATGCCCTGTTCTCTGCAGTTAAATCTCAAAAGAAAATATAGCTTATCTTTGGGTTGCTCTTTGACTTCACAAAGGAGCAGGTGCATCTTGGTGGTCATAACAAGAATTACCATGGAGGTCCTCACAGAGACATTTGGCACTACCTGCCCACTGTTCCTTCAAGGATGGTCACACAGGAAGGAAAAACTAAGGGCTGAACCACATTTGTGGGTGGCAGGAATTGCAATGATTGTGCGAACAGCCTAGCTGTTACTTCTCCAAAGCTGGTGTGGAATTTTTGCTGGGAAAGTTGAACTACTGCAGTGCTGCTGTCCCTAGCTTTAACCCAGAACTAGAGCCACTGAAATTACAAAGAATTATCCAATGAACTGTTTTTAACTTTAAGCCTTAATGAAAAAAATTCAATTCGTTTCAACTAAACTATTTTCTTTGGTCCACACTGTCAGGCAGATACTACTCTGAAATAAAGAAGAATACTGTAGTAAAAAGAAGCAATAAAAGAACTCATTGGTTATGTAAATTTACTGCTGTAATTGTTTCATTATTAAAAATGTTTTGGTAGGAACATTTTGTTGAATCAAGATTGATTGCAATAAAAAGTAAATCCAAGAAATAATCTAAAAATATGTCAAATTCTTTTACAGAAGAATTAAAATAAATATGGAGAGTATTTTATAAAACATGCTGACTCTTTGTTCGTCTTTTGATGGTTAGACACACACATCAATGAAAGATTTGTTAGAAGCAACCATCTCAGTTCCTAGTCTTCAGTGAGTTATGTGCTAATGGAAGTCTCTGCATTTGTGAAGTGTTTATGATCACTTCAGAATTAACAGCTTTCCATGAATGTCAGATTTATGGACAATCTGTTAAATATTTGAATCAGATCTGCTTACCTGAACTAATCCATCTGAAAAAAAATACATGTTATTCTTAAATGCCAAGGGTTATATCCTGTCATTTTGCCAGTGCAAAAGAAAATCTGTTGTTATCAAAGAGAAATTTGCTAACAATCTGGAGGAAGTGTGATACACAGAATTGTTGGGAGTATTGACTCTCCACTGCAGCTTGCTTTTCACATTCTTAATTATTGGCTGATATATCCTCGTGGTGTATGGAAGAATAAAATAGACTCAAACCTACAGTTCTGAGTTTAGCATTAAAATTCAAATAAGAAAATTTCCCAAATATCCAGGAGATTGAAACAGTATAATATATATGCAATACATGAAGTGAAATCTGCTCTATACCACAAACAGTGGAAAGCTAGTAGATATACTCTGCCCTTCTACTGCAGCATTTCAGAGGCATTTCACTGCAAGCATTAATGAATTGAGTCACACAGTGAGGGACTAAATGGAAGAGGACAGGAAGAGGAAAAGAGTGGGAAGGAGGAAAAGATACTAAGAAGTTATAAAGGGGTACAGCAGTGGAGGGAGCTGACTGGATGAAAACTGACAAAGAGAAAACCACATGTGAAAGAACTGAAGCATGTTGCAAATAGCATATCCTAAGTAGATACGTGTGTTTGAAACTCTCTGGACAGAGTGTTCCTTTTTGTCAGTGCTTACTTTTTCAGTCTAACTCTTCTCTCCTTGGTACCTCTCAGCTAATTCCATTTCATTTATATCTATGCCTTGAATATAGGGCATCACTTTCTTTCTCCCAAAATCTCCCCTTGATCTCCATTTCTTCCAAAACTCATGCACAACAGCTGCCTATACTATTTCCTTGATTCTTAAATGTTTGGGTTGGTTTTTTTTTCAGTGAGTTTATGGCACTGTTGAATCACAACATATATCTACATAGGAAGGATCTAATCTCTAGCATTTCACCACATCTACTCAAAAATCCTTACCCATGTAAACTCTGTGAAGCAGCAGGGTACTACTGTTGCACAGTTATATTTCATTTGTGCTCTGATCAAATCATCCTAGACTGTATCATTCCAGAAATAATGAGAGCTTCCTCACATCATTCTTTTCCAATAGTTTTGGAAACAACAATTCCAGTTGTTATAATTATACACCATCCCACTAATTCAAAGTACCCCTATAAACGTTTCTTGCCAAATGTACCTGTACTTAGACTTTTATATCCAGCTATCCGTATATAACATATGCACTTAACCAATGTATAATTTAGACATTTTATTAGCACATCTCCCAGGGAACTGGTTTAGCTAATGATAATGAATGCTCATGACTATCATGGAACTGGGATGGCATTTTGCAGGGGGAAAGAAAAAAATAAAGAAAAATCCTACCTTCATATGACCAGTGTCACAAGGTTAAATAGCACTGGAGTTCTACGCTCTTGCTTTTTAATGTGGAAATGACTAAATAAAACATTAAAAAAAGAGAAAATATGAAGGAAAGATAATGAATAGCCATTTTATTAACTTTGCCATTCATATTCCATCTCGGTAGGATAATAAAAGACACATAGATCAGCAAAGCTCTGATGTGATGACCACACTTGGAGCTTTCACAGCCCCCGGTCTCTGAAACAGTGATAGCCCCGTCCTTTCTTTGGTTCAGCATGCAGATGGTCAACAGTTCTGAAAGCCATTTTGGACCACAAAAAAATTAGGAATCCAGACAGAACTGTTAATAATTCAGCACTAAATTTTCCAATTGCATATCAAAAACAAGTAGTTAACTTTCTAAAAACCAGAGCTACCATAGATGGAAAATAGCACATGTGCAGATTAGATCTCTTAAAAATAAAACCTGAATTGCTAGGGGAAGTAACACCATTTGTTAATTCTAAAGCTACATATTTTTCTGAACACGTTTTACCCACATGAATTTTGTCCTTAACGGTATAATCTCTGCAAATATACATCAGCAGTTCTTGCCTATTCTAGCTTGCACATACTTCTCAAGAGGAGAGAGGAGAAAGTCATCAGTAATAGAATCTATATAATTTCATATGAAATTCTCCAAGCAAACCTCTTTTAAAAGACTTTTAGCCCAAATGAAAAATTCAAGGTTTTAATAATTTTAATAAGCTTCTGATAGGCATTCAAATTTAAGGTGTTTATCCAAATACCCTCAAGCTTCAGAGAATCCCTTATCACTGCTTCAATACCTAATAGCTGTCATTCCAATAAATATCAGAGCAATTAAAATCTCCATCAATCAAAAATATTGCATTCTTACAGGTCTGTCATTTTTTAAGAAGCAAATCCTGATCTACCTTTTCTAACAGCTCTTGAATTTTATAGCAACATATAATAACCATCTGACTGCCTTTATTTCCATTTAACTTCTATCTTTAATGTCTCTGCTGTTTCAACCAAAATATTTATAGCATTTTTTCCTTTGCACACTTAATATTATTGTCTCTGTTTCCTGCTATATTTCTCCCTCCACCCTATGAGGATGGAAGACAAAGCCAGTGAAAGCAGTTCTGCCAGAGAAAGCCAAGTTTTTCATTAGGGTTCAAAAATCTAATAAAGAACGAAGATATCTTCCCACCACAGAGATGCAAAAATAAATGGGCAGTTTGGACCATTTCAACAAATCTGGGCAAATACCTTAAAAACCACTCCTCCTGTCTCTATAGTCACAGAATTATAGAATGGTTTGGATTGGAAAGGACCTTGAAGATCATCAACTTCTAACCACCTGCATGGGCAGGGACACCTCTCACCAGACCAAGTTGCTCCTAAACCCATCCAACCTGACCTTGAACACTTCCAGGGATGGGGTATCCACAGCTTCTCTGGGCAATGAGTGTCAGTGGCTCACCACTCTCACAGTAAAGAATTTCTTCTTAATATCTAATCTAAATTTAACATCTTTCAGTTTGAAATCATTACCCCTCATCCTATTGCCCATCTATTTTACAGAGTAAAATTGCCACTTTTTAATATATCTTGAAAGCCCTGTTTAGATTTTCCTTTTGGTGTAATTTGATTTTCTGAAAGGTGAAGAGAGCTAAACAAGCTACAGAAGAGCTTGCAGTTCTTGTGACATGAAAGCACAATGGCCCAGCAAAGAGAATTATCTGCAAGGACTAGAAAGAAATTCCTGGACTTAAAAGACAGTAAGACAATAAGCTTAAAAATTAGATGCAGCCTGTAAGGGGAGTTGTAGTTAGGAGAACCAGAAACCAAAAAACTTTTCATATTAAATTGAGGGAAAATTAATAATTCTGCCCTTCTCATGCTGTATTCAGTCTGAAAGGTGGATATCCACAAGGAATCATCTCATAGCTGGCTGCTTTTCTGGAAGAAGGGCAGGCAGCCCAGAAAAAGACAAGGAGATAGGCATGTTCTCACATATTCTGCAGGAGATCTACTGCTGATCTACACAAAACTAAGGTAAACATAAAAGGATTTGAAAGACTATCCTTCCACTTTGCATTTTTGTTACTGCCACCAAGACATGACGAAGGAAAGATTTCCACAGCATGCTTCAGGGAAGTGCCCAACTTCGTTAGCCTTTTGTTCCCCCCCCCCGAGGTTACACTCTTCTTTCCTCTCCCTTCCTCTATCCTGCAGGTTTCAGTGTAGTCAAATAAATCAATTTCTAAATAAGACCTCTTTTATTTCAGTTTGAGGGTTGTTTTATTTTTTTATCCAGTATTTTAGGAACGAGCCTAGCTGCCAATGGAGCCCAGTTATCTGATCTTTTTCAAGTTCTATGGGCCCTATTTTCATCTCTGAAAACAAGCATTAAGGGCTGAGGCAGATGACACTTAGAGGTGAAGGAGATTGGTCACTGTTTAGAGGACAAACTGTCATTCCATTATTTTCAAACCCAAGCCAATGTTTGCAATGCAAATGCAGCAGTTTTCTGTATGTTTGGTTTATTCTGTTTCATGTTTTGGCCATTCCACGCTCTCCAGAGTACTATTTCTTAATAGGAGAGTTGCGTGCAATGGTTTAAAGATGAAGAGAGATATTGTCTAGCGTATGAGTGAGCTTCTGCAGATTGGATCCTTGAGTCATGTTAACCTTGAATTTTTTTACAGGTGTCAAATATATATTTGGTAAACTTACATTTCTTGGTAGCTCATAATATATTCACTACACAAAATCTACTTCCCACATAAAATGACTGATTAAATATCCAGAGATACGTGTGCACGCATGTGTTCATGTGTTTCATAACGTGGCATCAGCTTAAGATAAAGGAGCCAGGCAGATGCTATTTGGTTAATCTGAGTATGTTAGTCATACAGTTATTTTATACATAAATCTGTTGCTCTGGATTGATGTCCACTTCAATTTATTCTGCCAGTAAAACAAAAGGTGATAGTAAATGTAGTATACTGTTGCATCAGTTACCATGGATGAGTAGCCAGTAGGAGCACCAGCAAACAGCAGACCACAAACTCAGTGCGCCAGGCATGTCAGTCAGATACCCCAGTCTAGATATACTAGATATCCCAAAATGTTGTTAATATAGTTTATTAAATACCCCAAAATTAGCATCTGTCAACTCAAACACGAGGATGACAGAACAAAGGTCTGGTGCTAGTGGACAACGAAGTCTCCTCATCAAAGGCTTATTGCTAGGCAAGCAAATGCCCACCTACCTATAACAATACTTTTAATTCAGTGTAGTACGTTATGTTTTAGCATCTCTTGACAAAATATTTCCTCTTCCTTTTGAGTACAGTTGGTCAACACAATTTTAATTATTTCCCAGACTAGGTGCCTTGATCAAGTTTTTCACTGAACCAGATTCACCTTTTGCTGATTTACTAATTCTCTGTCAAAAATAAAACTTTCACTCCCTTAATTTAATTAAAATGTTCTTGACTGAAATAATTAAATCTTGGAGAGATGTTTAATTCAAAATTTGCTGTATCCACAATGGTAGTGATTGAGGAACAGAAAATCAACTTATGTCATAGTAGTTTGTTAGAATATTTGTTTACTCTTCAACTGAAGCATGCTAATTACAGTAAGAGGTCTTCACAAGCAATCCAGTTAGCAAACATGATTGGTTAATAGATAAGGAATGATTCATGATTAAAAACCATGCAAAATCAGCATCTGCAGAAGAAGATTATTAGATGTGGAGCCTCACTGTAAAGCATTATGAACTAGGTTGTCTTGGGCTTGCCACGTGGATGTGGAATCAGATATTTTTGTTGTATGGACAAATCAAAACTCACGTATACATTTGCCTCACTGGAACTGTAGTGACAGTGGTCTTTGCTGCTACAAACACTGGTCACCTCTGATCCATGCAAATGTAGCACTTCATGTCCTCAGAAAAAGAACCTGACAAAATGAGAACATTTAGGAAGAGATCATAAAACTATTTTACCAAGCTGCACGCCAGAAACTATTTCAGCTCTTTGGAGCATTTTTAATTAATGCATAAGAAGGACTACAAGCTCAAAAAATATTTCCACTTGTTGCACTTGGGCATGACTGAAAATCTGGAATTACTCCTCTCCAGGGTAGTCATTAAGAACATGGGTTCCCGAGTAAGGATTTCCACAGGAATAAAAGTCCCTGCTATTGGCCTTGGAGACTCTTAACATGCAGAGTTATAAACAGGTCAGGGAAAGCTAGATAAATAGGGTATCAAAGGTAGATGGTAGCTCATTTTTAACTGATTTGTGCAGATACAGGAAATCTGTTAATTAATAAACAGAGAAAGTCCATTAAGTATCCTGCTCTATTTTTGTTAAGTGTTAAATTATTGCTTTTCTTGACACAAAGTTATTTTAAGTTTGGGGATTTTGAAATAAGAAAGGATTTTGTTAACTTTTCTGACAGTCATTGGGGATCTTTGATTTTATGTTTTAATTAAAAAAAAATAAAATAAGCATTGCTTTTAGCAGGACTTCTGTACAAAAACAGCTCTTGAACAAATACATTACACCATGATAGGAAAATTAATCCCATTATAACACGTCTGTTGTTCTCTCACCTTGTTTTGCATTTTCTCAGATACTCACATGGTTTTTGAACCTGTCATTTAAGTTCCAAAGCTTCATTCCCTGAATCCTGCTCACTTAATCTTCATATCTTGGAGCCAATTTCCTCTCCTCTTTCCAATGAGTCCTATTATACTCAGGTCTGGTACTCTTTTTCCAGGTCAGCTTAAATGAGTATCAGCAGTAACCCTTAGGATCTCCTAACAATGGGCTAGAGTGGTCCTCATCTAGCAGGTCTCCCCCAGGCCCCAGCCCTAGTAGGCACCTTAGTCAGGGGATGCTAAACCTAGGCAATCTCAGCAGCCCATGAAGCTATAACCCTGAGTCAGAATTCACCCGCCTCTACCCTTAGTTTACATTGTAAATGTGAAGGGAAGCATTTTATTGTAATTAGCTGGAAGGGGTACATATTGTAGTTGTTTTATAGGAGCAAAACTATGAAATCTATAAATGTAAAACTGTTATGGCAGCCATAATACATTCTGAGCACTGAATTAAATAATGTCATGATATATAGGCCATTTATTAAAGATATAACATCTAATAGCTTTTTTTTTCTTTTTTTTTTTTTTTTTTTTCTGTTTTTTTAAGAAGAGTTCCAGATTCAATACCTTGGCAGCTGAACTTTTCTCTTTAGTCACGTAGGTGCAGGCTGTGACAAGGTGATCACAGCTGCATCCCAGCCTGGTATCATCAGGAGTGAAATACTTGGTGTCTCCCCCATCCCATGAGAAGGATGATGTGGGACATAGTACCAGCATCCTGACTGACACCATGGAACAGATGTGTCCAAATACCCTGGGCAGCACAGCTGAGCTGAGGCCAGCTATTCCAGCTTATACTTTTCTTGCTGGAGTAGCAAGGAGGCTGCCTTGCAGCTTCAGCCCTTCCCTCGTCAGAAACTGCAGCAGTCATGGCAGTGTAAAGCACCACAGGTTACCCTTACCTACTGCCTTCTATTTCTGCTAAAGTCATCATTCAAAAGGGTCCTGGGGACTTGATGCTACCCTACTGGGAGTCACCAGTGACTGTTGCTTTCTCTGACTCCAGAACCAAACCTCTGCTCTTCAGTCTCTCAACTTAGAGGTCTCTAAGGAATGGTCCTGAGGGCATCAGCACAGTGAACATACCATCAGCATAAACCTCTGTCAAATGCTGACGTGTTGATCTAGCTGGGGATCTTGACCTGGGGCAGGATCTTGTAATCCTTTCCTGGGTGGGTAGTTTATTCTTGAAATAGTCTTGATAGCTTCCTTGGGGCTTCTCTGAATATGGATTAGCAGGATGAGGTTTCTTGCAAGGCTAAGTTCCTCATGGGGAAGGAGCTGACTCCTTACACTGATGGTAGCTAAATGTTTGTAAGGAATGATGGTCAAACTCACAAAGCTATGGATTGCTGGCACATGAGTGCTAAATTCACTGATTCCCAGTGTAAAGGAGTAACATTCTTACTAGAGCTACTTAATTATTTTCAGCTGAAATAATTTTCTCCAGAAAATTTCAGGCTTCCCCCCAAAATTCCTTTCTTTTTTAATATCACTGTTCTCAACACATTGACCACTCCCTCTGCAGTCCTCTGCTGCCACTTAGCAGCAATCCACTTAAGAGTGGAAAAGTTAGGTTTTCTTTTCCTTAAATTCCTTTTGCTAATCAAGAAACAAAAATCTATTTTTTTCTTTGGGATTTACTTTGTCTTAATTATGTTTTAAAGATCACTTTTTATGAGGCTTTTCTTAGCCAGTCAATTCCTGATGCGAGGAGACACCTGAAAGCAACTAGTAATTTGCCCAAGCAGAAGCCTGTAACAGTACATGCTAAGGAGGAAAATATGGGGTTCTTGAAGAAGAAGACACTAAACTAAATCTCAGTGTTATGCTCAAATCATATGAGATACCAATAGCACATCACATCTTAATTTCCCATTTCTGCCTGTGCTCTCTCATTCTTTGGAAACTAAGTTCCTAAGTGCAAGAAATATCTGTAATGTCTATGAGCAGCACTTATGGAATGGGACCTTGAAATCCACTGCTGCCTCTAGACTCTGCTACAATACAAATTAATAATGATAAGGAGGAACTCTATGCCATGGAAGTGTAAACACTGTCACCATTTCATATTTAATTTTTTTTTTAGGATTCCCCAGTTCACAAACAGATACCAAAACTGTCAGATAAGCTTCCAGCTGTTCCTATTAGGGCAAATTCATGGTTATATTGCAAATGTTCATTAGGATTTTAACTGTATGGGCTCTTGATGGAACATCTCTGAAGAGTCACCTTCCAAAAGTGCACAAATGGTTCATGCAAATAGTGTTGCACTTTATGGATACAGACATTCCTAGCAGCAGAGACTTTTAAATGGTACTCTCAAGAAATGGCTGCTGAATAGTATTCAGTATTTGCCAATTATTGCACTTAGCCAAAGAGTCTGATTTCATCAGCAAATGTTTAAAACCTTGCCAGAAATAACAGATCATTAGGTATAGAACAAGTCTAAACAAGCCCTTTTGGTGGCAATCTATGCAGAAGTAAACATAGGTTATCCAATAATAAAGAGAAAATACACCATTTTTATTATCTGAACTTCACTGCTGCAGACACAGAAACACACCTGCTCACAAGTATGAGAATGAGTATGTGGGGATATGGCTTCTGTAGAATAGATGGTGTTGAGGCAAGCAGACATGTTCTGCTGTTCCTCTACCCTGGTTACAATACAGTCGTTGTATTACACGTAGCATTGCAGATTGGGACAGCTCATTACTATAAACATTAAAAGCAACTTGATCAATGGGGTACAACAGACCACACTATACCAGAAACTGCATTTACAGCATCTAAGATGACATTGCAGATGGTAATTTTATTTTTTTAAAAGTTTTCTTTTAATTTCAAGTGCTGCACTTGATGGTTTATTAAAAGGTTTGCCAGAATTAGTTTTATCTAAACAGTAGCAGTAAAACTTTACTACTGGCTCTTTACCCTGCAAGATTTTGCGTTTCCCTGGTCACGCTACTCAACCAGTCTGTTTTCCACTACGATTTTCCCTTTGGTCTGCAACATATTTGTGACTAAACAAATAAACAGCATCAGTTCAGTAGATGGATCTTCAGACCCAAACTCCAGAGTAAATTCCATAATCAACTAGGCTGAATGATGCTTTTAGCAGGCCAAGGCTGATAGTCACTATAATTCACATTCCCTGGGTACACTGCTCAGTAATAAAGTTTGAATGTCAGGCATGTCAGCCAAGAGCTAACATACCTGTTTGAACTAGTCTTGTGCCAATGGAAACATATCACAAACTGGAAACATTTAGCCTACTGTATAATCATAAATGGATTCTTTTTAACCAAATGAAGAACAATCACACAAATATGCTAAATGTTAATGTGTAATAAAGCCTTAAACCACTCCTAGTTGGCATGTTCAGAATAATGTCACTGTAAATAAATGCATTGAAGAGCTATTAGAGTCCAAGACATTTTTGCTCATCAGTAGTATTAGTTTAACAGGACAAACTTTCATTATATTCTGACATTTGGTACATACAGTACGTTGTTTATGCACTAAATGTCAGAATATAAAGATGCTTTAGCCCTTCTATTTATGTATTTAAGAGTTATTAATTTAAGAGTGACCTTATTTAATCAAAACTGCTGTTTAATAAAAATCATGTCCACAGATTTCGAAGTAGAGCTTTTGGTTCTTAAGAGAAATTAGTTGTTGTTTAACACTCAGATATATGCTTAGCCCTGCTTAGAATCCCTTTTTCCCCTCTAAGCTTGCAACTCCAGCATGCACAATGGTTTAATCGTATATTGTTCTCTGAGTACTAACCCTTTACAAATCATATGACATAAAAAGAAAAATAAGTAACATTGTAAAGACAGTAATGAGAACTGTTGAGCTAAAGTGCCTCTTAAAGAAATCCTAATAAATTCCAGAATTTCTAGTCTTCTGGCAAGCTTTCCATTTAGAATAAAATCAATGATCAATGGTTGCAAACAGTCAGCATCAGGCTTGCATGCCTCCAGAGCAGAAAAAACTCATAGACGAAAGATGACATTTAAAGGAAAAAAGCTGACATTGACTCCATCACTGTCATTGCTTCTGCCATAAAGCAGCTTCAAATATTAAAACATTTTTCATCTGTGCTGCATTATTGGCACCAGAAATTGTTTTCTCTCTGTCTGATACTCACTTGAACTGCAGCAGAGCTCCCCAGAGACTCCAGATTGTTACCAAGGCCTCATAACATATTGGCAGTTGATGTGGTGGTGTTCATGTACACTTGCCACTCACAAAGGAGCTTCCCCCTCCCTTCACACTCATAGGAGAAAGAAAATGCTCCGACAGGAATTTCAGTCAAGTTCAGTGAGTTCACTGACTCGGATGTAGGAGCTGGGGTACATCATTTTGCATGGCCTCCTTGAGCTCAGTATGGGGGTTTGGGGTGGGTGGGTATATTGTCCACACCTGTGGTTTTGTGCCTGTGTATTAATAAGGTGACCATTTGCACTGATTTTTTTTTTTTTTTTAAATTCAAACTCTCTGTCCTTCTCCTTTTACATAAGTGCCTTTTAATTCATTTCACATTCAGTGCTCAAGCTGTTCCCAGGTAAGCATTTCACAATTCAATTGGAAAAGCAGAGCTTTTGTTGATCAGTGCATTTACAATCTGTCACTAGGAGGGAAGGCAGATTTAGCTGCACCAACGCCTTCGCTTACTATAGGATAATCCTGGCATAAGTTTTTATGCAAACACATCAGTAGTATATAGGTCAGTGAGAATTGGTAGGCAAATAAACCATAACTAATGTATTAGCTCATCAACAGAAATTAGGCACCTAAATCCCTCTCAGTGTTAAAAACACTGCCGAAATTAATGAATATGCTGCATTTTGCATCACCTAAAAAAAACCCCACAAACCTAGTATTTGTCAAGCATTGATACTCCCTCAGTTTATGAAAGACAATGCAATTAAATGCAGCTTCACATCATCAAAAATAATTCATGTAAACTCCTACTAAGAAGACTAAGCCTTTCATGAATGGAGGCTTCTGTCGGAAGCACTTGCCCAGGAGCTAATGTTCAGAAGGACATAGGGCAGCAGGACAGGTGGGTCAGCTCTACCTCCAGTCCCTTTGGTGCATTACGACCATTGCAGAGGCTGGAGCCTGAGTCACCTTTGACTTATGATCAAGTGCAATAACAAAACAAAGCAAAGACAGGCAGTAAATTATCTTTTGTTATATTCTACTGTCTCTACCCTCCTTGTCAGCCAGTACACTCACTTAGACTTTTCAGGTGTAAAACAGAATGAATGCTGCAATTTGCAACTGCATCCAGCAATTTTTTAAGACCAAGGTCTCTGCCCTGTGACACATAAGCAACATCACCCACTAGACTCTGAGACTATTTGCAGTTATGGTAAAGCAAAAAATTAAGAGTCAGTCTGACAGGGAACACAGATTTGCTCACTGTTCACAACTTCACCACCTTCATCCACCTTTTGACCAGCAAAGCCAAGGGACTGCCACTCAAAACATTTCCAGCAGCTGGGGCATGACAGCACACAGAAGCTGACCGTGGTCTCTGTGCCTGCAGTATACCTCAGCTCTCAAAAGCCATAAACCACTATTGTCACCATCCCACAGCCTACCAGACTGGAAACTGGCCTTCAATACTGCTCCTAGTGCCATACTGCCTGGCACCAACCGGTGTCACAACCTGATAAAACTGCGAAGCAGATTGTGACCCTAAGGAATTGCCCCACTGCTTGGATGGCAGCACTGGTGCATCCTGTGCTACGAAAAGAGGCCTGAACTTCCATTGCCATTATCTCAGTGTGCTGCAGTCTCATCTCACCAGATTGATTATTAAAAGTCTAGCCAATCAAGGGATTTAAAATGATTTAAACACCCCTAATCTGTCCTCTTCCAAAATAGAAACCCTGAAAAATCCATGCCCACCTTGTCCCAGGGGCAAACCAGCTCACAAAAATCAACCTGTCTGTCCCCAGAAGGCCCAAATACCTACACTACAGCACTGTGCTCTCTCATATGTAGTATTACCTTAGCGTGCAGAACAATTTGTAAACCAAAGCAAGTCTCAAAAAGCCATGTTGCCACTGGCCCTGCTCAGGGTGTCAGGGAACCTCCTAACTGCAAATAACAAAATTTGCAATGCCCAAACCTGCAACAGGATGGTCTGTTTCAGCATGGTGCACATCTAATTAAAGCAAGTAATTTTAATCTCGGCTCTGACAATGACTGGCTGTCTTGACAGTGGCAAATCTTTGTTTATCATCTGTCCCAAACACAGTTATTTGCCTTTCACCAGAGCTGCTGGAGAACTGACTAGCTGCACGCAAGCCACTGACAGAGGGGAAAATGAAGGACAGGGATGAGCAGTATTGGTTGAACTTCTACCATAAACAAATCAAACCAGGGAAGGAAAAAGGTGTATTTGAGCACAGGGTGGTGTAAGGGGTGGGAATAAAGGTGAGAAGAAGATGCTTTATGCTGCCAAACGGTTTGGGTTTTCTCAGTGGAAGACATGCAGCATCTCTCTCCACTTTGGGATTTGCTTTTTTCACAGTGTCACTAGGACACAGTTTCCTGGAGACTGACAACATTAAAAAAAATTACAGGGTTTCAGTATATGAAAAGGAAGTAATCATTTGCCACAGACCTTTTGCTGGATATTATCTCATGAGTCATGACCCATATCAAGAAAGCAGTCGTTTGAGTCTGACTTGAAAAGCCAGTGGTTGATAATGCTCCCCATCTATTCCTGCAGGTAACAAGTGATATTTAGCTGAGAAGGTCTGTGTAACTTGGCTTGCTGGCCCTTTTAACTCAAGTAACTGCCTGAGAGTGAATGACAGACTAGAGAGATTGTGGTGAAAACAAACAGAAAGAAAAATCAAATAAAAAGTATCTGTGTGGGTTGTTTCATTGTGGATGTGAATGACAGCATTAGAATTTAGACCTCCTAGTTTAACACATCCTGCCTTCCCTAGTTTAATAACTATACACGCAACCAAAAGACAGTATATAAAAACATGTAACAATTTAGTGGATCAGGGTTGCTGTATTTGGATTATCAGGGCATTTGGGGAGGAGGGGGAAGACCACACAGGGAGACAGTGCAAAGAGCCTCTCCACAACCATCTGCCACAACATCACGTGGCTCTGTAAACTGACAGACACTCCTGTAGCAGGGCCCAGGCACGTCAGATGAATCAATCAATCAAAAAAATTCTTATGAAACTTAATCACGGAGGGTCGTGTTAGGGAGTGGGGAACAGATTAAATTACCACGGTATTAGATACGGGAAATGATTTCTGTCAAAACCATCTTTACTGCAATTATAATATGTTAATTATGTATTTCATTAAGTAAGTGGATTAGAGTCTGCACAGATGAAATCACGCTGAAGGCTTTGAATCATTTGCTGAGCAGTGTGGGAGGACTGGTGTGAATGGAACTCAGTTAATTTTGAAAACTTTCACATGCTAAACATGCCGCCCCCCCTCAACTGCAGGAAATAAATGCCTCCCAGATTGCTGTGTAAAACATCCAAAGACCACATTAATTTTAGTGATGTAATCAGATCATGCCTGATGTGGTCCAGGAGCTTGTCAAAGATGCCATAAATGTGTTTGTGTATAACAAAGCTACACTGTCTCAGAATCTTCCAGCCATAGAAGGAAGATAACTTGGACAGGATAGCTTTCTTTTATTTTGTGCTACAGAATAGAGCACAAACCAGCACAGAAGGAAAACAAAATCCCCCTTATTTTAGGTACTGCATAGTATGTATGCAGCTGCCAGCCATAGGCTGCCTACAGCATTTAGTCTGCAAGTGCATGGAAACAGCACAGTTCTGTAGTATCCTGCATCTTTTGTGCTTCTGAGCATTTCTCATTTGATGACCAAAGGTCCTGGATTCATAGGAAAGGGCTAGCTAGTGATGTATGAACAGTAGCCCTGGTGAGCCAATAATTTGCCATGTGTACCTGAAGGGACTCACGCAGAGTGAAATGCTCAGAAAGTGTAAGTCAGCACAGCTACTGGTGTCAGTAGAACCAAGCTGGTTTACACCATGGTAGGATCTGAGGCTTCATAATCCTTCTATTTTTCAGAACAGATTATTGATGTATGTAGGTACAATGAGAAACTACCTGCATAAGCTCTGTGCAAACCTGAAATGACCATTTTCTTAGTTCAAATTCTGTGTGAGTGAAAGAGACTGTGTTTCTGTTTCAGTAGGTAGATGTTCCTCATACATTTAATGCTGTGCTCTTGACAGAGAAAAGAACATGAAATAAGGGAAGATCATGGTAACTATTGTTGTCCTCACTCCTCAATAAATTAAATGGCTCGTTTTAGAGGTTTACCTCAGAAAAGCAAACTATGAATAAATAAAAATAAATGTTTCAAGCTCTAATTAACAACAAGTATTGGGCATCTTGTCACAGGATTGTTGTCTTAGCAGCAGGTAACCTTTCATGCAGAGGAGACTACCCCACATATTAAAAAGAGAAGGACATTCAGGGTCCCAAATGAATACATTTTTCATCTCTTGCATATCCCTCTCTTCATTGGAATAGCTTCCAGGTTGGGAGAGTAGCTTAAATTCTATGTAAAAAATAAGAGCAAAATAATTTTAAAAAGAAGAACATATATAATATACATAAATTTGCCTCATCCCAATTATTTAGATATCAGTAATAATCACAAGGGATTTAAAAAGAGGAAAGAATCTGAGACAGCATAACACCCTGCATGGAGTGAACGTTGGTGTAAATGACTGGAAAAGGTTGGCTGATTTGATGAAAACCCAATCAGACTCTCTAGGGAGATATTACTTTCCTCATTATTCCACTGATTGGCCTTATTTCATCTGAAGAATGCAGCACATTCTTTACAGTGCTGGCAAGCCTCTTTAACAATATCCAAGGAAAAAACCCCTATCACCTCTGTAATCGAAACAACAAGGAAATTAACCAGAGTCGCTTTCCTCAGGGGACTGTTACAATCTCCCCCCCCCCCAAATCTTCTGATGGATTGGCACAGTGAAGCTGCGAGGCAAAGGGGATAGGATTTTGTCAGATTTGGCACACAGCAAAAGCCTTTCATAAATTTGCTAAAAGCAACTAAAACAGCAGGCTCAAACCATAACTCCTCCCACTGCACTGGAACAAAAAAATCCCAAACACTCAAGCTGTTTGCTTGTAGCAACCTAATCTTAACCAACAGTGACATAATTTACTAAGGGAGTTCGTTCTTGTGATACAAAATTTGTTATGCCCACATCACTGTGCAGGGCTTTAGAATAAAGCAGCAATTTCAAGTCAAGTACAAAACACTTGTGAAATTCAGCCCGAGAACTGTGTTATCAATGGCCTCAAGCTTGCAATAACTGTTAATTAAGTGTATTTTTCATTATTCTTTAGCAAAGAAGCAAGATTTAATGATGTAAGTTAACAATAGATGATAATTTAGAGTAGTGACAATAGTTTAATTATTCACACACACATAAAACTTAACTTTGTAACTTATTTCTTTGTAAGAACAAGTTCATTTAAAATATTTTGAAAAATGCATACAATTACCACATATGGTATCTTGCCATATCTGTTTTTGTGTATACAAGTCATTTTACTAGAGAAGTCTCTCCTCTGGCAGTAACACAGGGAAAGAATTCTCAGCCTTAATTTTTTTCCTGTTTGGGAGGAGAAGAGAATTTACTAGTGATAGACAGCAGTGGGCCCACTAGGTTCAACACTGAGGTCTGAGCCCTCAAACAATGGCCCTCAAAATTGCCTAAGCTATTTCCAAACCTTCCACAAAGGCCTTTGCTGAATTACAGGAAATACGGTGGGCAGAGAATAAAAAAACAGCTTATGATGAGCTGGAAAATGAAGATCAAAACCTACTTGAATACCAACTTCTGAATGCATTTGAATGTCTTGAGACTATCAGTATACTAAACTAAATCTAGATCAAAAAGGTCAATAGCCTTTTGTAAGGAAGACATTTCTAGTGTTTGTAATGGAACAATCCAAAGGGCTATCAGTTTGATTCAAAGATTGTATCTAAGGAAATTACAATCTTAATACATTTAAATATAAAAGTATTCAAAAGAACCACCAATAAACAAGCAATAATGAATAATTATTCAATCAATACCATCAATGTGTCTGTTTCAATGCTGCATTTTCTACATTTTGCTCTCATTACAATGGACAAGCCTGGGCACCCAAATAGTCCGACTAGATTTCCTGACTGGGAATGTGGACATGTTCCTCAGTTATTACTCAAAACTCTCAAAAAATTGTGTCACGCAGAGAATCAGAAGCCAGTAATAGTATGCCATATCTACTTTCAGCTCTTTGATTTTTTCTTTTTCGTCCAATGTGCCTGAATTTTTTCAGGGATAATATGATGACAGCCTGATCCTTTGGCCCAATCAGGTTGTTCTTTCTCTCTGTTAAGATCACATTTTAAAAGAAAGATTCAAGACCAGTTAAAGGCTTCACAGTGTCCTACACCATGAAAAGCTATGAGGGTCTCTATTTTCAAAGAAATGTTCCTGCCTTCAAATAAGAAATGAGAAAGAGAGAGAAGTCAAGGCAGGGGCACACTCTTACACCCATAAAATAGCAACATGCTGAGGTAATGGGAAGGTTAAGATTATTAAGATTATTCCTGTTTTCAAGAACTTTGCTGCTTTGCAGGAGTTGTTTTTTTTAAGCAAGGCCAGGTAAAAGTGAGGTCAGAGACAAGCTACTTATTTGACTAAAGCATGCATAACTGACATCCACATTTTGGACTCCCACATCCCTGAGGGTGCTCTTGGGAAGTCCCCTTGAATTTTGAGGGATCGCAGAGTATCGATGGAAATGTGAGAGTCACTGTATTCCTGCCTCTGAACTGGCTCAAACATAATTAATTATGCTTTTTTCTCCTGCTGTATTCATATTGCTATGAAAGCCAGTATATTTGTTCTTCCAGCAAACAGAAGACCCTTCTTTTTGTCAAGCTTATCAGAGTCACACAATTCGGTACTGAATCTTTTTGGAATGAATATTCTGGATATAATAAAGCCAGAAAATGTGGCTACCTCAGGATATGCTTGTCCATCAGTGTACTGGAAGCAGGGAGAGACATCCTGACCTTTGGATCTGTGTTTAGGAAAATACCTTTGTTAGAAGGTGGTGCACATATTCTGGAGCCAAACATCTGCTTCTTTATTCTAAAACACTGTTGCTTTTAGCAATATCAAGTTCAGTGCCTTGTGGCTGTCCTTAAAATTCACTGTTTTGCAAGTGATGCTTGTTGGGGGTTGCTGAAACCAGAACCATTGTTTAAAAGATATACCAAAAACTAAAAGATTGCCATGCTATCTAGCAGCAGCTCCTCTCTTCTCTGGCCCTTGGAGAAAATAATTTTGAAGGAAAAATCTCAAGATTAGTAGGAGTAGAGAACTTGAGGAAAAAGAGACTCAGCACCACTGAGTACATCCTATGGAGAAGACACCAGCAGCTCTGTGGTTTTGTGTATGTACTGTGGGGTCTGCAACCTGCGTGCTCCTCTTGCGTGACTGTAGGGTTCATATTAAGATACAGAATATTCCTGGGTTCTAAGAACTGACCGCATAATAGAAGCAATTTCTCTAGCAGGCTTTGAAAGTCACAGCCAACACTGCACTGATCCAATAGTGATGTTTGCCCTTACAGCCACAACTGAATTGCTGGTTATTTAGAGGCTTGACTACTTTTTTTAAGATAGGTCTGCATGGTATTTTGCAAGCCCCAGGCAGCTCTCCTCCTTGCCTAGAGGCTGCAAGGAGGAGGCAGCCACAGCAATGACCCTGAAAAAGATACCTTAACTTGAACTCCACGCTGTTCACATTTACACTGCTCTTAGCTCACAGTTCAGGCAGACCTTCCTCACATTTGCCTGGAGAAAGGCTACATACACCTCCCCAAAGGCCTGTGATTAGCAGCTGATGTATTTATCAAAAGAAAGATGCTCTTGTTTTGGGAAGAAACAGATGTGAAAATGCATTCCAGAATACTGCAAAGCAGTCTTTCAAGACCACACCTTAAGCCACAACATCACGAAGAATTCAGATGGACAACATTACTCATTACCTTTGATGAATCCAGAGTACTATCCATTACTTATTTATTGTCCTTTCCACTAAAGAAGGCTGATTTTGTAATGATAGAAGAGTATAACATCTTATTACATTGCACATGACAGGGCTTATATCCTACCCACACATCATTTCAATTAAACGTGGCAACCTTGATGTGTCCTCTTGATCAAAAAAACAAAACTGAGATTGGAGCTCATAGTGCATTTCAACAGTACAGAAACCAGACAAACATGGCAACAACCTTAGTAAATACAGCAGTTGAATTGGCTGTACAAAAGGCTTGTTCAATTCAACTCCATCCCAGTTTCTGAATTTTAAATTAGAATAAGCCAAAATACGTTAAATTAGAATAACCTCTGAAATTCCCCCTATATAATTTATTTAAAATTTCTATCTAAAATTCATTAAAATCACTAGCTTGAGCAGAAATTCAACCTGCAGCATATAAGGATGTACAGCTGAGTAAAGTCATTTTTCCTGTTTCATTTAGGTATGGTATTTGACTCCAGTATTATACATATCATCTTACTAAGAGTAAAAAAAAGAAACCTCTTGCTCTCCTTTTTGAAAGGAATGGGAAAAAGTAACCTGCTTTCAAGCTTTGTGGAGTCATTTATTTCCTTGGAGAACACGATCTGACTCACCTTCCAATCCTCTCCAGCCCTTGTTTATCCCAAGAAACAGATACTGCCTCTTGTGTGCCCTGACTTGAGTTGCCTAACTCAAAATGGGTGTGGTACTTCAAGAAAGATTTCTCAGATCTGTTTTGGGTGAGGTAAAGTGCTTTGGGACCCACTGTTTGTCAAAAAAAAACAACGAACAACCAAACAAAGAAATCCATGCAATGTGTACTGTTCAATTCTCAGAATTGGAAAAAAGCTGAATTAACCCATGCTGGCCCAGAGGTTGTGCAAGCTCTGCTGTTGTTAGCCATCACCACCAAAAACAACAACAAAACAGGAGATTCTTCTGTTCTTTCCCAAGGGATCTTAAACGATAAACAGAGATGAAGTCAACAGTTTCAATAATATTTGGCCAGTAAAGCAGCCAATTTCAGTTTTAGTGTACTGATAAAATGGTTAGACAGTGGAGAAAGCTATGGAAATACCAACTTCCAGTCAACTTGTGAGTTCTGACTTCAGACTAAAGCCAGTTCTCAGTCAAATCATTTAAGGTTGTCTAGTTTCCTTTGTAGCATGGGAAAAATCACAGGTTTTGACCAATTGCTGTGGAAAACTATAAATCAGACTGTGGTCATTGAAAGTTAGACTCAGGTTCACCATATGGTTTGTAAACCTGGGGAATCGCTGAGGCGTTTTGAGTTTCTGATGAAATCTGAAACATTAGCTGGTTTCACATGGTTTCAGATTCCCTTGCAAACATTTCAAACTCCCCATTCTCTTAAAGCATAAATTCTTTCATTCGCTCTAAAATGTATTAGAGATGACAAAGGAAAAGTAAGATTAAAAAAAAAAGAAAAAAGTAGAAACATACACTTTTCACAATTGTGTATGCAACCAGCTTAATGACCCAGGCAAATGCACTTAATTAAGCATTTGTGTGAACAATTACCCAGATTGTGAATAAAGTCTTCACAACTGAGTGTACTAACTGGATGTCAAAGGTGGCAGAGTGTACCTATCCCATCATAAAACTGACCTTACCAAAATATGGCCTTCAACTTAATCAATCATTTTATCTATTTCAAGGCATGTATAAAATGTCCAATATATTCAGCACATCAACTCAGTGTAAATCTGAACAGCCAACCTGGGAGGTTAGGTTTTTGTTTGCAAGATTGTCAATGTAACTTGCTCTAGTTATTTGGAAGCTGAGAGATGTTTTCTTTTTTATAGCCAAGTATGGGAAATGTTAAAAAAAAATTATTGCATACCTTTTCCATTTTGGTGAGAAACAGTTAATGTTCCATAGTCTTTGATTTATTTATTAAAAGTGTTTTACCAGGAAACATAACAGAGACAGGCCTTCTCATTTACAGTGAGACCCCAGAGAGCAGTAAATTTACATACACAAAGGACTAGCATCAACCCCTGAACCTTTAATGTTTATTTTGATAGCCCACCCCGCTGGTGAGGCCTTTTGTTAAGAAGCCAGGTACAACAAGGCAAGGATCCAAACAAACAACACTGGTAGCTTTGTTGACCAGGTCATATGAAGTCCTGCCCTTGAACAGTACCCCTTGTCTTTTACCCTTTGCCCTGAGAAAATGAAGTTAGTTAGAGTCCCTGTGGCAGATTTAGCATTTCCTTTCAGTGTCTGCCAATCTATCAAAATTCAGCTACCGCTGTGAACCCATCAACTCAGTGCAAAAAAGAACAAGGCTTACCACGGACCCCCTCAAAGTAGCAATCATTTATCCCTTCCTGAACTTTAGCTGACCTTTGTAAGCATGCTAGAAGTTGAAGCATGTAGCACCTTGTCACGGAGGATCTAGGCTGAGGATTTTTCTCTCTCCCCACTCAGCCCCCAAATCAAAGCTTTTATTTCATTTCATTAATAAAAGTGTTGCATTTAAGACTAACCACTTGAAGGGAAATAAAGTCTTCAGCAAGAAGTTGCAGTTGCTTTAGCACCATGCAAAAGAATAGAAACAAAGATACATATTCTGCACTTACTGAACCAGTTAGCATCACTTTGTAGAAGAAATAAACAAAACAAGTGGATTCCATTCACAAAGATTTATCGGAGGGAGGAGGGGAGATATTGTTCGCAGAACACAATGATGCATTTATATACAAATAATTGCAAAGTAAAATGAATCATATAGAACATTCAGCTGTGAAACTGAGAACACCACATAACTACAATATATTGGCTAAATATTGCAGTGGGTTTGTTTTATTTTTTAAAGCAGGAGGAAAATCTAGATTGCGCTAAGGGTTATACACAGTGTAACTCCCTCTGTAAATTTAAACTGACCTAAGGGACATAATTACATACATCTCATCATGAGACAATATACTTTTTATTTGTTTGAATTTTATTTGTATTGGTGAAACTGACCTGAAACTGACACAAGTTTATTAGAAAAAGGACTCTCAAAAACAGAGTGGGCTGGTCTTCTTACTTAAGATGGATGTGCCAACTTCTAGTATGATTAGAGAAATGGATAACTCACTAACATCTGTGCAAACTACAATAAAAAGGGATTTAGTGTTACCCCAAGGAAGGTAAAAGAGGCTGTCTGTCCATTAAACGCTTTATTACAGTGCCAGCAGCTTTTTTCTAACTCAGTTATTCCTGCACAGAGCTCAGCACTGTGACTGCCTGTCATCCTTACCAGACAGTGCTTGGGGCTTCGTAGTTTTTTTGTGCAAGGTAGATGACAATCAAATGACTCATTGAGCAGGGAAAGCGCCTGACCCCTAGTGAAGGATTAACTACGGAAAGTGAGTGTGATCATGTCACACCATTACTTAGAATTTTCACAGTCAATTTCTGAAAATATGAGATAACTCCTTAAAGAGACAGCTCTTTCAGGAGCCCTATGAGCCAGCAGAAATTCCCTTCCAGTACAGAAGCAGATAGTGCCATCACAAAGACATCTGCTTAGCTGCCCAGGGTAAAACCAAACACTGTCCTTCTCATGATAGGAGCCAAGTTTAAGAGCAAGCAAGACAGAAATCAGACACTTAGGCCAGTCAGGTGGTGTAGGCAGAGAGCAAAGTGATATGAGAGAAGACTATCAAATCCTATGTAGTGGCAAAGTCTCCATTTAGGTTAATACAAGGACTGCTAAAACATGACCATTAACAACTCCGTGCAAATGTAGGTGGACATTTCACATGCACCCTCTTTTATATTAACAGAAAAATACTCTTAGCATACCACATGAGTGCAAATGTCCAGCAACTGTCCAACAAAACCATTGAAAACAGCGTGTTTCACCACGCTTGCAAACACATGAAGACTGTGTCACATACAGGAATGCCTGTTCCTCCATGGCACAGCTGGACCACTGTAAGGTAATCTCAAGAAAAACCACAGAAACACTGTTGGGTTCACCAGCAGCATTAAGCCCCAGCTTGTTGTCTCTGTGAACCTATTACCACTGTCTTACATTAAAACCCCCTCGTGGTATAAGAAGAGGCTTGACCCATTAATCAGCAAATGAAGGGCCCATTTGCTGTTTTTACATAACACATTTTTTTTCATGCACAGTTATAAATGTGAGATTCATCAAGTTTCCACACACACAAAAAAAAAATCAGCCTAAGAACCTCAAAGCTTGGCCATGCCAAAATGAGTTAACATCTGCTGCTGCCTGAATCTAATTGAAATGATTCATTATAAAATTTAGAGATCTGCTTAATGATTTTGTATTTCTTTTTCAGAATCACCTTGTTCATTATCTCATCTTAGGCTTGCTAAATTCAGCAGAGCTGTAGTTTCCCTAGCCAGCTAGAGTTTGTATACAACACTTCCAAATAAAAGGAGGATGATTTTTTCCTTTGACATTGTGTTTGTGATTTTTTTTATTATTATTTTTTTTTTTTGGTGAATGTACTCCCTCAGAGAAAAGCTCCATTATCATCAAACAGAGACCCATTAGGGGAACCTTGGAAATTTGGACCCTTTTACTAGAATCAGGGCTTAAATAGCAGTTTAATTTATGGCAGTTTTCTGGCTGATGGCATTTTTGCTCTCAGGTAAGGTCATCTCAATATATATTCCTTTAGAAAAAGCCAACACAAAAATCTTTTAATGCTTTTTTATTTTCAAGTAGCCAACTACTCAGCTGCTAAAATGTAAGCCAGACAACATGTATGCACGTTTGATTCTATACTGTTTTTTAAAGGGAAGATCCTTTATGTGTGTAAAAAGGAGAGAAAGGAAAGAAAGAAGAATAAGCGTGTGAATAATTAGATCAGAGATAGATGCCACCTTTTCTCAGTGTTGAAACTGTGAGGGGAAAAAAGTGCTACCATATAATTGACATAATTGATCTATTTTTTTCCCTTTTTTGCTGCAGTAATTTTTTATGCATGCCATTGTTGCTGTTATTATCCAAGATGTGATCTTGTGTGGTTGATAATACTGACTAGATATGAATACTGGTAAGTACCAGCCAATCACAAATCTATAGTGTCTATTTCTGCATCACCAGGTGCTATCTCATGGGAAATATCCTCTTTTTTTGGCAGGCACACAGCGCTCTGCATTATCTGTCATTTTCATTAGATTCAAGCTACAGCTGAGCCAAAAAGACTTAGTTCTAGCATATGTGCTCAAAATGGCCAAGATGAGACTGTCCAAATTCACCCTTTCATGATTCTGTTAGAAAACAACTAGAGTTAAAGCTAAAAATTAGAGCTAGCAAAGTATCTGAATTACATTTGGGAAACTGCAAATGCCATAAGCTCAAAAGATTTCCAGCTCATCACAGTCATCACCTCCAAAAGCTCAAAGGAGCCTAAGTCAGCAATTTCTGTTTTTCAACACTTCTTTTGTACAGACTAAATGTGATGATGTCAACAAAGAACAAGGACATCACAAGAAGACAAAATCCTTCTGTCTTCCAGTGGCTCAGAAAACTACAGCAAGAAGCCACTGATTACATGCAAATGTCATATTTAATAGGTCAATGTTATTATATTCTGAGTCAGCACTAATATATTAGTTGGGATTGTTGTTTATTAATAATTCTGTAGCTAAACTATATGAAATGGGACCATGAGCCCTTCTTCAATTACAATAAAATAGTAATACTGTATCCTCCATCTAATGAGGACAGACTTAATTGGGATGGTTGCTTTATTAAGATACCTCCCAGGAAACTAATTTGGTATAATGTTAGTGAATAGCTGTGACTGCTGTTTAATTGGGATGGTACTAACAAAAACTCTGCTTAATGGGAATACATTTGGTCAGTACCAAGGGGTTAAGTGATACTTAACTTGGTGTTAAATGGGTGTGAAATTCTGAGTTTTGTTCTTTTAATGAAAACATAGCTAACTAGAGGTCAGGCAAGGAAAACAGGGAGGAAAATGTTATTCTACAGCTATCATTTTTGTCATCTCATTTCATTGCAAGAACTTTAAAAATGGTGAGTCACTTCTTGGTAGTATGCATTCAGTTCCTTGGGTATAATATCTTTTATCCATTTTCTGTTAAAATTTATCGATATCTGACTTTTAACCTGACATTTTTTCACTGAAAGAATATTTCACATGACTGAGTTCATCTTGCATTTAGGAAGCATTTCTAGGTGGTCACTTAGCCAAGGGCTATGAAGCCTGTGTTCCACGTAAATCTCTTTTAATTTCATGAACTGAAGCACCAGCCTTTTGTTGCTCCTATACAAAAGGATGAATCTAGCAGGAACATTCAATATGAAAATCAAAAGCCAAACCCATGTCAGTTCTCCTGCAAACCATCCATATGCATTAGAAAATGTATTTGTAGTAAAGTTCAAACTCCGGTAACAAACAAATAGCTTACACAGACCTTCCTCCTGCATGTAAGCCTTTTACTCAAGGAACTAGGGAAGCAGATATATAGCAACTTGATCTCAGCAATCAACACATAGTTACCAAATAGCAGTACACCTACCACCAGTTGTATTAACTAGTAAATGTTTTATGTTAAGAAGTTTTAGTCCATGCAATGTAAACCCATAATTATGAGCTCTACAACACATCTAAAACATTTATCAACAAATATTGAATAGTAAACATCTGTAAAAATCAATCTCTTTTTGTGGCTTTTTTGCAAACCAAGGAAAAACTAAATTGTGCATAAGCAGCAAAAAAGTGATCAGAAGATCTGCATAACTGGCATAAAAAGATAAAAAGATATCCCATTATGGTACTACTGCATATCTTGCCTACAACTAGAAGTCAAGGTTTGTTAGTGACAGGAAATATACCTGTTGGCATTTAACAAAAATAATTACAAGAAATAAAGACTCTGTTTTTAAATAAAATTTGAGGCATGAGTCCACAAGGAATCTTTGGTGACTGTTAAAATGTATTGTTGCTTTGAATATTGTTTACTCCTAGCAAATATGAAATTACACTGTCTTGATTATTGTACATTCACTCTATTTAGATCCTTATGATGGGGAAAATTTTTAAAAAAATAATCATATAATTCTTTCTTCAAGCCAAAACCCACAGAAGTCAATGACAAAATAACTTTAGGCTCCTGAAGTTCAAATCAAGGCCTTCATTATGATCTACTAAATCAGAAAAATACAGGAACTGCTTTTGATTTAATTTATTGACATGTTAATGGAAACAAGAGGAGAGAATCTCAAAAAATCGGAGTGAAAGAACATACAAATAAATTTTCAAACTGCCTAAAGAAAAAAAAAGGAAGTCTAAAGTTATCAAATATAAAAATTGCCTTATTAAAAAAAGACTATTTTTTTCAGTAGTTTGATTATACTGGAAACTTTCAATAGAAAAATCAAATTGTTCTGCACAGGAAAAATCTTGTATAGAAAGGAGAGTCAGACGTGACATATGACAAACTAGAAAAAACATTCTTGACTGAGAAATATCAAAATTCATAGGATTTATTAGCTGTTACAAGGCTGCAATAAATGGACATCTCCACCAGCATATGCTGACGCTGTTCCATGGAGGCAGTGCTGCTCTGTGTTGAGTTTGGCCTTTTTTGCCATGTCAGTGATCTTCCATTCTCATAACCAGCACATTTAAAAATAAGAATTTTATGAAGTTTTATGAAATGCCAATAAGAAACACTCCTAACCTACCCTGAGAGCACACTACAGGAAGTTTTTTCAACATTTCTGTTACAACTGTCTTAAAACAGTCAGTTATATTTTATATTTCACTGAAGTAAGGTGAACCCAATTTTTACCAGGACAATCATCACACAAAATTATACCTCAGTATAAAGAACTGAGGCTTCTCTGGAACTTAAGGAGTACAATTTGGCCTTTAAACCACCTGTGCTTAGATCTTCTCTCTGATTTTTTTTTTATAGAGCCTTTCGAAATAGAAGATCCCAGCTGGGCCTTGATTTGGCAACAGTGCTAAGATACAATGGTGAAGGACATGAAATCCTTCAGCAGGCCAGATCAGATGATGCACAGGCTAACGATGATTCCTCATGATAGCCTAACCTAATGTTTATACCATACAACAACCCAAGGATTAATGATCAAATGACCACCAGGACCAGCTAGCTCCGCAGACGTCACTAACTGTAGTCCAAACAAGGCTTTGAGGGCACAAGAAAGATAATGGACCATACTTTGAGAAATAAATCTGTATTTTTCCTGTGGGGACAAGCGAGGTTTTCGCTGCTGCAAATCTGTAATGCTAATGCAGGCTCAGAAAGGGCCTGGAAGAGATAAAATACTGTCTTGATTTTGAATGAGGGAGAATATGATTCGTAAATGGCCTGGGTCTTTGAAATGTGCTTACGGTCATTGTCTGCTAAATACTTTTTTCCTAGCTTTGTTAGCCAGGATCCTCAGTGTCCTATGATCTGTGGCTGATGAAGGTAGTTAAGGGAAAACGTTAAAATGGCAATTTCAGTCTGAGGAATTGCTGCAAAAATTAACGAAATACTAAAACATTTTACAGTAAGATCTTTCCAAGCTTCCCACATTAAACTGGGGACATTATCTACACTGCAACATGAACTTTGAAGAACTTTGTGTCTCCTACAGTCTTCGGGGTATCATACTTTTATAACAAATATCCCTCATATTTTTAAGCCAAATATGCAAAATGAAACTACATATAAATTCAAAGTAATAAAGGAAAATTAACTGGCAATTTCTTTAAAGCTTATATTACACGTCAGCTAAATATCAATTGTTGGATGTGACTGGTTTTTGCTCACTATTTAGAGAACCAAAAAATCTCTTTCTTTTTTTTTCATTTGTTTTTAGTAGCTTCTGCAATCCCTAGAAAACCTACCAACAGCTAATACAAAAACAAAAGCACTCTGTAGACCTATGTACTTGTCTGTATTCTGAAACAAAACAAATTCTCAGTTCTTTTAGGGTTAAAGGTTGGTGGTATCATTTGAGTCCACAGTGGACAGTCATCTGCAAGACATGGCTGGTGTGCCTTTTGGCACAATTCAGTGTGATTGGCAGTATTTGCTCAGGAGAGGCCCAAGGCTCCATGATGAAGTAACTTCCATTATAGAACACAGACAAGGTCAGCTTCATGCAGAGAGTAGCAACAAGAAGTCCTGGTCTCTAAAGCCTTTGTCCTACTGGACTCAGGCTTTTGTACTGTGCTGATATGCTTTAATGAAGAAAATGTTTTTCAGCTGTTAACTAACCACTGTGTGCATGAAGGTTATAAAAACTGTGGAAAAAACTACATCCCATGTACAAGTTAAAAAACAAACTGTACTTATCTACTGCATCTAAAATAATCTAAGGCTGTCATAGATGTTTTTGCAATACTTTGGGAAGAATGATTGATTTTACAGAAGCTGTTTAGGCACTGTCAGGAAAGCTGTCTGTGCAGCAGTAACTAAGAATAAGTTGTGTTTTAAGTTACACCCAGAGTTGAGAGGCCCACCTGCAGAGTCTCAAAGTCTGCAAGTTTGCCTACAGAAATAGGACTGCTTAGAGCTAGAATGGAGCATTTCACATTGCTGTCTGAGCTGAATTTTTCTAAGGAAAATCAGACTTACAGTAAAGCAATCTTTACAATAAAGCAAATCACTCAAATCCAAGGAACTCACAAAATTCAGCATGAAGTTAGCGTTAATAGAAACGTTAATAGTAGTAATTCAAGTACCACAAGAGACATTCTCATTCTGCAGTCTGTTTTTTACTACTCAATAGTTCTAGTGACAAAGACAATAAAATGAAATTCAGCTTATGCAAGTGGGCAAGTAACAATTCTCAATCCTTGCTTTAACTTCAGTGTTTTGGTACATTCATTCCCCTCAGCCTATCCAAACCCAAAACCTCTGCTCAGACAAAGAGGCAGCCGAGAGCCAGTAGGAAAGCTCATGGAAGAGACTCAGCCTTTGCCGCATGCCCCTTAACAGAACTTTCTGCAGATTTTTCTTCAACAGAAAGAGTTTTCTTCTCTCTTACTTGGAAAAATAAAGGCTAATACACACAAAAAGATTGCTATAACTCTGAACTCTGCTTCACAGACAACATAAGCTTGGGGACTGCTCCTCCCCATCCCATGCTTTTTCCAATCTAGCCCACACGACTGAAACTTTTTGAGTTATTAATTACAGTCTAATTTCTTCTTGGTCAAGGTCTGTTCCCAAGGTTACTAGGCAACATTGACAATATTCTGCACTGTGTATTCCACCTAACCCTGTCTTTCTTTCTCCTGTATGTAAAACCACCTCTCATTTGCATGCTGTCAGACAGTACAGCTTTCAGGGGTGAAAGCAAAATGTACAGTAGATAATGTATGAAATTTCTTTTCAATTACAGACAACAAAAAAACCCTAACTGTTAAACAAGTACATTCTTAAGTTAAGAAGAATGCACCTTGCTTGAGCCTCATGATGCTACTGACAGATTATTCCCATTATATACTTTATTTACTTTGCTAATCAATTAAAACACTGAAGTTAACATATGCCATATTAAGTGGTGCATATGCTATGAAACAGTTTGTTAAAAAAAAAGCAGAAATACTTTTTGTGAACTTCTGTTCCCATCTGATGTTTTAAAACAGTCTAAAAAATTATAATTTTCTAGCCCCAACACAAAAGCAATTCTCCTACCCTCTGCTGTGGCAGCTGAAGTTAATGAAGAAGACCTTCGGGGAGCACAGAAGCAAAGAAAAAGTCTTGCAGAAAAGTCTTAAAAATATTTAGGGTTAAGTGAAAGATCAGCTCAGAAATTGAACATCTACCCTTCTTGGGGCTCCTTCCTGCCTCATTTAAAATATCGATATACCAATTCCACTGTTTCTTGGACTGGATTCCTCACCATTACCTATGTAGCAAACAGGTACATGCTGGTCTTGGACTAGACCAGGAGTAACAAACACTGAAAAATTAAACAAGCATTTTAAGACTAAATGTTCTAGTGTGGTTAAACAGCAGTCCTGAAGTGCCCCAGGCTTCACACATCATTCTGATGAGGACATGTCACATTCTGATACTGACATGTTAAGCTTAGGAGGTTTAGACAGGTATAGTTAAATCACACCTCAGCATTGAATTTCCAGTTCTTAAATATTTATCTTGCTTGTACAGAGTCAGGGTGCCTAGCTTTACAAAGTTGGCTGGCCACAAAAATAAAAGAAAGGGTGGCTTAGCAGGTCAAACAAAAATGAATGTGGGTGAGGGTAGAAGACCTGTATTGCTTTCTGCTCCTTATGCAGAACTTGTGAACAACCAACAAAATGAGTGTGAAGAAAAAGAGAGGCAGCAGAAGTAGAATTAGCTACTCTGAGGATTCTGCTGCTCATCCCCTGCCAGCACACCCATTTCAATTTGGAGTTCCAGGCTGTCACAGACCACTAGATTCACAGGCTGTTCCTTTCATTGGTGGAGACAATTCCCATGGCAGGATAAATCCAACTTCAAACCACCTATGCAGTGCACAGCTATACTGACCAGACAAAATTTGAAGTTTTAGTCCACAGCAACAGCAAGCTCAATTAAGGTGAGCTGATAAGCTAAATTTGCCCTGCCACCCCTTGGCAGCAGAAAGTTCTTCCTCTCACAAATCTCCCCTGTTGAAAAGCAGCCCCAAAAGCTTTTCCAAGACCCCTGGATACCAGGCAGGAGTAATCACTGAAGAGAGCTGCAGGAGATTCATGCAATGCTATTAGCTTCAGCAGTAAACCACAACATTCAATCATAAAATCAGTTATTCTGCTGTGAGAAGTAAAGATAAGTGTATGTGATGCCTCTTCTTCCTTGCCTTGCTGATGGAGAAGCAAGGAAAGATCAAATTCCACCAGTAGTCCTCACAATATAACTAGAAAGAGAAGCAAGCCAAGGCTTTGAGACAAGCATGGGGGTGTTAGATAAGGATGGTGGCAAGAGCCACACATCCGCACTGTCCCAATGAGTGCTGTACATCGTGCTATATAATTTTTGCACTGATTGATTTTGCTCTCACAAGCAACAGCCCAGAGCAGTTAAAAACAGAATTGGATGCTCTGGCCAAGACTGATGTCAGGTATTCCTTTATCTTTGTTTCCCATCTCCAGTGGACTCCTTCTACTACAAAATCTGCTGGAATATTTCCTGGCAGCATACTGATCTGTAGTTATTGAGAAATAAGACATAGTCTACTCTGTTAGAGGGAATTACCGACAGTACTGGACTTCTTTTTCAAGAACTTTTAACCAAAACACTGCTCCATAAAGCCTGAAGAATCTCTCAGTGAATTAAAGCAACACAGCTTGTAGAACCAGCTCAATTCAAACAGCCCAAATTTCTTTCAGTCTGCAAAAAGTATGTATTGTTAATTCTTTAAATGAAATCTTGGGCAATAATGCCTAGGTGCTTCTGAAACCAAGGAAATAACTAACCAGTTTAGCAGTAAAAACATACAATGCTGTTTTCTAAACCATAGGAATTTTCACCATTGGTATAAGTGAGTGCAGAATACAGACTTTTGGAGGCTGTACTAGAAAAGGGTGGGAGCATCCAAGCTACAGAGGTCAGCTGATTTCTGTGATAGAAAACCTCACCAGCCAACAGCTCTCTAGCCCCAGATTTTATCAGTGGGAACTAGCTCACTTCTTGGTTGAGCTTCTTTCTAGAAAGATTTTTCTATTTTTGATGTCCAAAGGTTCCTCTGAACATGCATTCTTTAACCCCTAATTTTTTTATCTCTGTATCACTTTCCCAGCACTCCTTCCTAGAACCAAAATAAAAAATCATACCGTGGATATAAGCAAATATCTTGCAAGGTAAGAAAAATATTGATTTAAAAGTTATGGTCATGTTTCTAAACTAAGTACCTTAGAAGAAAATGGTTGCATCTGAGCCTTCTTCCTTGTGATTTATTTACTTCAGCCATCTCTTTTCAGCTGTGGTTCCAAAAGCAAGAGATTGTTAAACTCCACATAAAATGTAAATACACAGATATCTTTGTGCTAAAGAATTTCTGATTTCAGTTTGTTTGGGTTTTGGTGGTGGTGGGTTGCTTTTTTTGTTTGTTTGGGTTTTGTTTTTTTGTGTGTGTGTGGAATCATGTTCTCTGAGTTAGGGCTGGACAGGTGAAGATACAACTTCCCCATTCTTTCAGGGTTGGAGTCAGAGTCTTGGAAGCCAAAAGTCCTAGACCTTTCAGTTAGACTGTTTTCACATGAATTTTAGTCCCTTTGTCCTTTTAAACAAAAGTCTGTATATTTCAGGAACATGACACCTTCAGGATTGCAAGATCCTTGCCTAGGACTTCAGCAATTTTAGTTCCTGTTAAGGTTTACAGCTTTTACCAAAGGTCATATCACTGAAACTCAGCAACATGCTAATAAATCACAATGAAGAGTAACACAATTCTTGGTCTTACAGCTTTTTTTTTTTTTTAATTTCTAAAGTTTCAGTCAAAACATATTTCAGTTCCAGCACCCATTCTCCTTAAAGAATTAAAATACAATTTTGTGGTTCAAGTCTCAGCCTCTGGCTGTTTGATGGCAATCAGAGGTCAACTCATTTTAAACTGCTTGATCATGTTATTTTACTTGACCATTTTTGCATTAATTGCAGATCACATTGGCTGTAGCACAGTATTCTATAAATACTTGAACAATCTGTTCAATAGAGTGATAAAGCTAAGCCATTTAAAAAATAAGTTGAGCTATGTCACCTTCTTGTCAACTAAGCTACTAATTTAACTATATGTAGAACTTATATAATGAACTGCTATGCTGAGCACTGAGTAGAGTTTCTAGTTACTCGCTTTCAGTGCTCATTAAGGTGAGAGATGACAGGACTGGCCACGTGTTCCTTTGCAGCTGGATATCACTGAGCTTATAACTAACCTGGCTAGAACAGAATTAAAAACACTTATCAGCATTTAAAGAATGGAGTATTTAAGCAGTAGGTTAGTCCTGCTTGCCCAAGCCCTCATGTTTTACTATTACTACTATAGATGATAGTAGAGTTTTAATTATGACAACCATTTACATATACAGTTGATAATTATTTTTTTTTTTTGTCCACCCTTCTGCTCTGTCTAGGCCACTATCTCTCTAAATCGCCTCACTTCACCCTCATCTTTACAGACTAGCTTTTGGGGGCCACTTCCACCTCCTACACCACATCCTCACTGTAAAGGCTGTTTTTGAAGGACCCAAACTGTCTTCAGCTGCCATTTCTCATCTGCCACTCCTTCTCATGAGCATTCACAGATGAGATTTCTTTTCAAAGGCTGAATTCCCCTTGGTGGTGCACATGGTCCACAAGGAAGCACACTACATCTTCGAATTCAATAACCCTGGGAGTCAGTTTGCAACAGTTATCAGGTAGCTGAAACAGCACTTGACCAGCAATTCTGCTGATTTTAGACATCAGAGAGAGAAGATCACATTGTTATGAAACACAAAGAGAAACATGTAACATCAACTGTAGCATTTTGCTGGGCAGTTCACAGAAAACCGTAATTTCACAATTCAAAGCAAACAAGGAGTTCTGTAACATTGTCTCCAGCAGATTTGTGTCTTGGAGTCTTAACTATGAAATCTGCGGAGACTACTCCAGGTCCATCCAAGGCTTTTCCTTTGCTGGAATATTTAGAAGGGCTCTATACAGTCTAAATTCTCTACTGTCCAGCAAGTTATTAATACCATCCAAAATTTTTCAGGCAGATGAGGACTATTAGACTCTTCCTCTACCTGTCTGACTGCCTGGAGCTTACAGGAAATGGATACCTGAAATCAGTATCCATCTGTTAATTTTTGAATCAAACTCCCATCAGTGTCCATACTCAGCAGCACCTTGCAAGCAGGGTTTTATGCTGCAGAAGTCAGTGTGCATCATGTGCATAGGAGTCAAAACAGTGAGATTATTCTTATTGAAAACTTACCATTGATTAAGTCAGTGCAAATTATGGACCAGGATACCTTAAAGAACCTTTCTGCCTTCTGCTTCCTGAGTAATACAGGATCTGCTTTCAAAATTGCTGCTGTATAAGAGTGAACAACTTAGGGATTTTGCTATCTTTTTTGCACACTTCTAAAAGCTTGGAAAAAAACAGGCTAATCCAAATAAAAGAGCTACTTCCTGGTTTGTATTTAAGCCCTAAAAATGCAGACTTCTTCCTAAAACAAAGGTATGATTTTCCTGTCCAAAGGAGCTAGGTGCTCCCCTTCGGCTTTCACCTTTCATTTAAAAAAACTCTTTTGCCCTTACATTTGAGAAATTCCTATGAAACACTTGTTTCCATCCAGCTTTCAAAGTATGATGGGAAGAGATTGCTGGAGCTAAGGAACCTCTTCTGCTATTTCTTTAATGCAGGGGGGAAGAAGTTATTGCAGTCTACCCTTAACTCCTTTCCTCCCACAAATACAGTTTTCTTTGTGCTCTCAGACTGACTGCTGGGTTTTCACAAAATTCCCAAGTACTGATTGAAAATTAATACTTTAAAAGGCCAAGTTGCACTGCAGCCAACGCATCAGTAGTACATGCATGTCCTGCAAGGAAGAATTTAATAGAACTTTCTCACACATCCTCCACCTCTGTGTCACCACAGAATTTCCTCCAACGTTAGGATGCACACACAGCCAAGAAAGTATGATCTTGCATACACAATCTGGTCTGGGTTCTCTGTCTCAGTGCACAGCTGCAACAGCCCACCCTTTGCAAGACAAGAACCTTTTCCTGCTGCCAGTAGCTTAAAAAGCCACGTCATTCAGATAGTTTAAATCTGTCCTGAGGAATCAGAGTCAAATCACAGGCCTGATGGGAGCTCCTAGGACTACACAAAATGGATTTTGTTTCCATTCCTTTATCTGAAAAAAATATTATATATTCCCAGGAAATTATATTGAGACTACTGAGAGATTATGATTTCTGTTATAAAATTTAACAACTTACAAGATAGGGAATACTAAAATTAGGAGGTTCACATGACTTCAAAATGCTCTCTACTTAAGTATAGCATAAGCACTCTTCCACTCCATTAGTACTTTTCTCCAGACAAACCCTGCATCATGCAGTAATAGTGTGAGCACCACAACTCAGGGAAGAGGCAGCTATTCCAAGAATCCCTTTTCAGCTCTCTATTTGGGTTTCTGCCTCTGATGCATTAGCTGCAAGGTATGCTGAATTGCTTTGACATCTATTACCAGGCTATATGCAAGCCTCAAAATGACTAATGATGTCTCTCCACTGGGACATGGACATACTGTTTCTCCCATTTTACAGGCAGCGGAGTCCTTGAGTAAGTCTGGGTCATAAGTTGAAGCCTCTTGTCTCCTGGCTACATGCTGCAGGAGCCAAATCCACATATGTAATTACTGCTTGGTTGACTTTATCACCACTGTAAGAGTCTGGGAAGTCTGCTATTCACGGCCTATATGTCCCATGGCAAGCAGCTGGATTTGTGATTGAACTTTCTTGCATATTTTTTATTTTCACATTTAGCCATGTCTTTTCTCACAGTAACAAGTGTTTTTGTTAACTTTCAACTGCTAGAGGTACTAAGGCAAGGAACTTGCAGATAATTACCTGGAATGGTCCCTTAATTTATTTCCAGGAAACAGTTCATCCTGTGTTCTAGAAGGACAGGATGGGTGGCAGGGGCTGGGGAAATCCCATTGAAAAAATATTACATTATAAGAGAGCTAAATAAAATGTGAAATCCTGTACATACCAGCAAACACCAAAAAAGCTTAGCTTGAATGAGTAGCTTAAATTTCCAACTTTTTCTACAAGTCGAGTGTTTGCATGTGCTCAAGTCCTAAGTGTTCTTCAGTTAAGGCAGTTTTAAAGATAAGTTGTTTACAGAAAAGCAGTACAAAATAACAATTGTATTGTTTCCTACATTCTTCTCACTTCCCTTATCTCATTTTTTCAAAATGCCAATCCATCCAGCAGAAGAGGATATTCTTTTTCTGCCTTGGATTGTTTTCACACTACTTAAATTTCTATTATAGCTTTAATTCTAAATTTGCAAAGAAAGAAGGAATGGGATGTGAAAGTTGCAGGAAGAGAAGCAATTTATGTGCAATGAATATTAGCTTTTCTACACTGTCACAGTGAGTGTGATAAGAAATAGGCACCCATGTACTGTATGCACAGAATGAAACCTTTCCTTAGCAAACAGAAACTGAAATGTTTGCCCAAAGGATCAAAGATTCACACTGCAAAAGACTAATATTAGAGGGCAAGATAACCAATTAGTGTTCCCAGGCCATGTGCAGAATTAAATATTATATTTAACTCAGGTACAAGTTTCATCCTTTGCCCTTTATAAACTACCACAGCAACACAGACTCTGTGAATATAGGAGAGGAATAATTTCTAATGATCTATGTATGAAAGCAGAGATAGATTCATATACAATTAATCATCTAAGAATTTGTCTTGAATATAGGAATCACACTCCCCTTTGAATACCTTATTTTTTGGTATGCTTAAATTAAGCTAAGAGGAAGGTAAACTGCATACCCTTAACAGGGGTTTCTGACCACTCAGCCTGTCCTGTTTAAGTTGGTGAAACCCTCTGAAGACTAATCAAAGTACTAATCCAAGTCAGGTTTGGCTTTTGCAACTTGATCCTATACATAGTAAACTGGAAGGTGAAGCACCATAATGTCTTAAAATACCACTGCAGATTGTTTCTATCCCTTCCAGGATTTCCAGGCTCATCCTATCATCTATACTTGCTAAATACATCTGGTGAATGGTTATGTAATATATATGGTAACATCTGGAAGCCTACAACATTCAGCACTGCTCAGTTAACATCTAAAAGTGTAGGAGGTGTAAAATTCAGGTAGGAGAGCACTGACCCATTACCAAGAATATGTTTTAAGGAGATACAGAGGGCTGCATGGACACCAACAACAGTCCAGTGTATAATTATTGTTGCTGTTATAAATAATTATAATTTCCTTTTTAATTTCACTCTATAGAGTACATCCATCCTATTCTTTTGGTTTCTCATTCCTTTTTTTTTTTCTTTCCTTTTCAGAAAAGATAAGAGGGCCCACAGTTGGACTTACACATGCATACCAACCCCTTTCCAATAATGCCCCTTACATTAGCACCAAGCAGTCAAGCCTTTCTAAAGCACTGAAGTAATTCTGCAATGCCCTTACCACTGTGGAAACTGCTGAGCAAAACCTTTGCACAATGGGTCTCCCTGGCATCCTTTAACCCTGTTGGTGATGATAAAGACTCATAAATCTAGGTAAATCTTTAATTATACCTTAGGAGCACTCTGATATTATAACTATGAAGCAGTAATAAAGAATACGCTGACAATTAGCTCCTGTAAGTCTATGCTTTGTTGAATAGGGGGAATTGCTTCTAGGGTTAAACTAGAGATGCATGGTGGATTCTTGTTGCTGTTTTTGGTTTTCCTTCACTAGCCCAAATTTTATGAGTTTAGAGCACAAAATACCTGCACTTTTTCTTTTTTGGCAAGTGCTCATCTCCTATACCTTTTTCCTTTTCTCTGGAACATTTAAAGTTCTTGGTACTGGAAAGCCATTTTGGGTCTGGAAAAACTAAAGACACATGTGTGTGCCTCATTCCTGTACCAGTTCTTTTTCACCCTTTCTGTCCCAGCCAAATCTGGGACAGATTTTTTTACACCATCTCTGGTTGAAAATTATGAAAGATAGAGTAGCTTTGGGGTTGTGGTAATAGAGACAGAAAATCAGACCATGTCTGACTGAAGGATATAGCTTTGCTTTTAAATGTCAGTGCTGCATTTGCTTGCATGCTCTACTAGTGTATGCAAGTTATTTATACATTAAGCCAAAATATACCTTTTAACTTGCTGAAAGAATAGCAAGTTCTTTTACTTTACTAATTAAATTATCTTGAAAATGGTCTAGGTAGTAAGTGACAGGATTAACAAGGGCAGTTTGCAGGACTTAGATGTTTTCTTTATTAGATCTGGAGTATTTCATATAGAAGCAGTATTTGATGAAGTGGTTTTAGCAAAGTGAATGAATGCACAACCCTAGTTTAACTCAGTATCTTCATAAAGAAGACATCTTAGCTGTCAAGGAAGCCCAGCCAAGAGTGAAAATGACCTTAGCTCACAGCTAAGCAAAAGGTTAGCCAAAAAAGAATAGTGAGAAACATTATTCCTAGTTCTGATCCTTCGGGTTAGCCAGTGCTATTCTCAATTAATACAATGTGTGGAACTGAACTTTAGTGGGTCAGTATTACAGGAGTATTAGGTCTAAACTCCCAAAATTATTTTCACTTTTCCTTGTATTTCTTTTCTGCAAGAAGTAATGGCTTTCCTATTAATACTAGGAGCTTGCTGAAAAGATCATGTGAATGGGAACTGTATTTTAAATAGAGGCACGTCAAGATGAGTGACTTTTCTTGAAACAGTAAGCAAGATGGTCAAAATGCTTCTACTGACAACAGCCACACTATTTCTTTGCCTTCTTCCAAATGCGATTCCTAAACCTTTCTACTTTTAACATAGAAGAAATAATAAAACTGTCAAAATGTTTACATATAGTGCCTACCACCTGAGATCTCAGATTGCTCTGTCAATATCCTATTAATTGCATTATAAATTTTATAGAGTTGGAAAGTATAAAAATTCCCATTTTACAGATGGGAATATTAAGAATTCATGCACTCAGTGACACAGGAACTAGCAAGAAGAGAGCTGGAATGAAGATCTCCAATTGCCCAACAGCAGAGCTCATTAGCTAGAAGTCAAGCAAAGAAAAATACTGCATTTGTCCCTGTGATTTCAGTTTCCCAGATATGAAATAGTTTGGTACTAACACAATAGCAATGCATTTCCAAGGATTGCTCCAGGAGGATAGCAATTTGGAGCAAGTTATAGTAACTCTCCAACTAAAAGCAACACAAATAGACTTTTACAAAAATAAACTGCAAAATAACAAATGGTAACAAGTATTTTTTTCATTGAAATATTAAAAGAGAAGGCAAATAAAAGCCAGAGAGGATTATTAAAAAGCTACCTTATCTTCATAAAAATTCAGTATTGGTAAATGCAGTAGCCTGGATTTAGTTTGCATATGTTATATTAATCCTTGTCATACTTAAAATGGGAGATAGAGATATAGATCATATCCAAAGCATTCTCCTTGAGATTTTTTAAATGACAAAGAAAACCCAAGATCACTCACAGAAAATGAACTGGGAAAGGCAATACCCACTGATTCCAACCTACCTTTGACAGATGTCATTCAGGCACTGAATTTGATTTGGTTATATTTTATATTTTAGCAGACCCATATGCTTTTTACAGGAAGCAGAATTTATCCCATACTCTGATCAGAATTCCTCCCATTCATACTCTCACCATAGTCACCTCTTAGTCTATGCAAAGAAATCTACTCCAGTTATACAGAAAAACTTCAGTCTGTAAAAAAAAATATGTTGTGGTGTTGAGATCTCAAAGCACCTTGCAAGAATTCACAAAACAAGCCTTACAAACCATGCCAGGAACTAATTCCTCCATTTATGTTTTCAAATACATTTTTTCAGGCTGCTTCCACAGTGAAAGAGAACAGATTCTCTGGGAGAACATTCTTTTGGCAAAACTTCGAATCAGAATTCTGTGTTTTCAAAATAAGTTGTAGCAATGTAAAATCAACCCAAAAAGTAATTGTAAACGAAAACAAGTCCTTACATCGGAAAACTGTTTATGCTTACTAAAAACAATACAAAACAAACCCCATACGTTATTGCTCAAATAACTAGATACAGGATCAGTAGCTAATATCCTGTCGGCTACAGTTCTTTAGAAACTTATTTCCTTACTTCCTGTGTGATTTCACATTGTTTTTATTCCCTTCCTAACTACAGTTCTGGGAATAGTTTATTGATTGTGACTCATTGCTGGAAATTACACACAAATTTGGAAATCCACCACTTTCTCCACTTTTGACAAGTGAATTCAAGCTATATTAGAGTTTAAGAGAGCTTGAGGAACACGGTATGTCAAACTTTTGACACAGAGGCTGCCTCCTGAAGCTTAACTGCCCATAAGTTACTCCAAAAATTCAAGAGTTCAGTAGAATAGGAATGTAAAGAAGTTTTGTTTGCTTCTTTTTATCTTACTATATTTTTTTTCAGCAATGTTTGAACTCATTTTACAGGTGTTCTTCACTCCTAGTACTTTATTTCCTTATTCTTTTGATATATTTATTAATATATAATTTTTCCCAGGTTACTTTTGAACAGATTACATCCAGCTTCATATTGGATGAATTTCAGTTCCTTACATGCTCTTACAACACTCAAGTGCCACTGTGTGATCTAGGCTTTGGAAAGTTATTTCCTAACCAGAGCAGGAATAAATTGATGTCTAAAATTCAGGATACTTTTTATTCAGTTCAGCTAACAAGGCTCAGCTACAATTCCTACTCATAGTTTCTGCTTGAACACAGATAGATTTGGGGCAGGGCAAAACTTCTTTGCAGAGTTTAGTGGGCTTGGTTTGGTTTTCTACTTCCTTCTGTTACAATACAGACTGTCCACATATGATGGGAGGATAAAGGGTATTAAACCGCTGGTATTACTGAAGGTATTAAACTCTCTCAGAAGCTTGATTGGTGTCTCCTGGTTACATTCCCAGGATTACTCAAAATCCTAGATCTTGTAACAGAGAAGAATATCTCCAAGAGAGGTAACAGGTGGCCATCAGAAGCCACCCCTTTCTGTGCTACAATTGTCAATTTTTTTTTTCATATGATTGTCTACACTTTTTACCTACTAGAAGTTAAAGTTCTCTCCTATAATATCTCCACATTTCAGAACTGTGGCACTATTCTGTTAATAAAGGCTTTATAATTCTTTTAGAGGTGTGTTTATGATATAGATACATATTTATTTGTTGGCAAGTGCTTTGTGGTCTATGGGGATGAAGAGGAGGGGATGTTGCTTAGCAAAGATTCCTCTTTTTCTTCAGAGGTTGTCTTTTAGTCTTACTCCTGCTGGCAGAGTCCCAGTCCCTCCAAGTTCAGCATCTCACTGGACAGATCCAGGGGATTTTCACTGGCAGATCATCTGCCCCATCTCACACATCTTCTTCTCCTTGGCTTGTTAATGCTGTCATCACATAAGTGTCTCTGCAGGCACCAGGAATGACTTATCATGCACTGATCCTCAGCTAGGAGTGTGGAAAGCCTTTTCTAGGCTGCCAACACAATAAATAGCTTATCCTCAAAGTTAAACATCAATTACAGTTGCAATTGGTAACTTACAAGCACAGCAGTGGAACAAAGCAAGCACTTCTTTTCTTTCCCGAGCACTTACATTTTAGAAAGCTCAATACCTAAAGGCAGACTGTATTTGCTATTTGGAAGTGAAGCCACTATTTCTCTAATTCTGAGCCACATATTGGCAGGCTGTCACCTTTCAACTGCTTTCCAATCCACCAGACCAGAAGTTTCAAAGAAAGCGTTTTGTATGGGGGCTAAATACATATTTCTGGAGTTCCAAATAGATCTAGTGAACCAAAAGCACAGGTATTCCAGACTTCGGACAACTAGTTGAAAGACTTGCCCATTTTTTGCCCTGAACCTCTCAGATTTGCTCAGTGTTTGTGATTCAAATATAAGAACAAGGTAGATTCACAAGAACTATTAATGTAGTCTTAAAAAATATTTTATATATTACACTGAAAGTTAAAATTGAAAGTTAAATTAAAAGCAACAATGCCAATGATAGAAAAAAATGTTGATAGATATGTTAAATAGGACAATTTTACTGTAGGCAAGTGGTTTCCAATTTCAATTGAATTCCTAATTAAAGCCATGACTGCTATTTATTGTGCAATATGCTTATTTGGTGCTGCAGCATCTGCTGCTTGAAAGCAGCATTCACCCTCCTCTCCTGGGTTAATTTAAGTTCACCCGCCTCCCCTCAGCTCAGCACTGGCACTGGAGTCTCACAGAAAGGGAATTCAGAAGAGTGCAGAAATGTAGTACCTATTCTAAAGCCCACATCTTCTTTAATAAACATATTCTAAATACTAAAAATCTTGCTTAAAAGTGGCGAGGACTGCAGATAGAACATGAAGATGACTCCATGTGTGCCCTTCACTCCAACGTGCATAGGAATTGTCCACAATTTGAAGTCCTCTTTTAGGAGAATTGGATGATTTAGGGGAGAAACCTCCCTTTGCAGCCCACAGTTCTTTCCCCATAAATGCAGCTGCCCCGAAAACAAAAGGCAGGGCAAAGTGCTTCCTTTCTCCTCCTCTTTACTTCTTCAGCCTTAGGCACAGTGATTTATCACCAATGCAGCTTCTCTCCTGAGGAATCCTTTTGGAGCAGTACCACAAGATGAAGCAAAATGCAGGCTACAAGGCTGGGTGCTCCACAGACACAGGGCAGGATTCTCTCTTTTCTCTGTATTTCTTTTGGAATTTAAATGAACAGACAAAATCAATTGTGGGGTAAAGCAGGGGTCAGCATGAGAGAACTATTTGCCCACAGTTCTGTATGGAAGAAGGAAGAGGCCACAAAGGGGAAAGCATTATATACAGCGAGCTCTCCCATGCCAGCACAACATCCATACCCCTCACTACACAGGACAGCTGCTAAAGAGAACTTGGCAGAGCTGGCTGTTCCTCCAGGTAGGGCCCAGACATAAGCTTAGAGTAGCACTCCCAAGTTGACTGAGCACGGACACCCCTTCTTTCTCCTCAAGGGACTCAGGTTCACTTAAAAAGCCTGAGAAGACTAACCTCTAAATATGTATGAGCAAATGCCTCTTTTCTGCTGTGGCAAGATGTGCACAAACATGTCAAGAAATCAGGAGTTTTGCACCATCCTCAGAGAGGTACAGACAATAGTGTCAGGCCTACAAGGTCATGTGAAAAGAGATGTAGGACAAGGAGAGAAGTTTGGTTAAACTCACCCATGAAGGTGCTGCACAGACAACTGGCAAGATAGAGCCACATCCTTCAATGAGGGTAGAGGAATCAAGAAAGTGTCTCAGAATAAAGACTAGAAATACACTTGTGTGTTTTCCAGATAAGAATCTAAAGGAAAAGTTTTTATCTGAACCAACTCTCACATGCCTAAACTTCCCAAGGTTTACAGTTACCCAGAAGAGAGTGTTGGCACTCAGAATTGTCAACTGATTGGTGACATCAGATAACCTAGGGCTGCAGGAGACCCTAGAATTTACCAATCCTGTTTTTCCTCCTTGTAGTCACAATCTTTCTTAAGGTGTCTGCACAGCCGCACACAGGCCAGCAGATTTGGGACTGTAGCCCTTGTTACCTGCACATGAATGCACCCCACTTACCCAGGCAAGAAAGGCAGGGACAAGCAGAGATACTGCTGAATCAAGACTCCTCCCTTATGATCAATCCTTTGCAGCTCTCTCAGGATGCTGGTTCTGGTAGTGGATTTTTTTCATTTGTTTTTCCAGGACTTGTGTAAAGCAACTAGTTCTTCATGTGAAGGTCCATCTGGCTGCTCTGTCCAGAGCTGGCTGTACTAGAGCCAACCAGGAAACAGATCAAAAAACTGAAAACCTTTGCACAAAGGGCATGCTATTGCCAAGGACTATAGAACATGACTGAAACATTAAAGAATTTTTGGTGTCTGTTTGGTGGAGGAAGAGAATTATATGTTAAAATACATTAAATCTCTTCCAGCAGAGTTTAAATTGCTTCACAATACTGATTAAAAAACCAGAACATTTTAGCTTGCTTAACTAAACATCATATTTCTAAATCCATTTTCAATTATTTTCCTTCAATTTAAACATTTTGAGCAATTTTATTGCTATTCATACCTGCTTGATTTTTTTTATTAGAAATTAAAATGCATATTTTTTGTCTGGCTTAGAGGGTGCTGGTACATTTAACTCTTTCAAATCTGCAGAATGAGCACAGGAGAGCTATCAATACCTAAAGTGCCTGTCTTTTAGAATAAAATATAAATATTAAAATACACTTTTTGGCAATAATGGCAGTTGAGAGGAGAAAGAAATGAACAAAGGAGGTAGAGGGAAGGAAGGTTAGGAAAGCAGAGGCAGAAAGCTAGAATAAAGTATAGCAAAGAGTGTAAGTGACAGCTTCAAGGTGACAATCCTGTTTTACTCATTCATGTCCCTTCTTTATATTTTGAGAGCTTTGTTCCCTACCCTCCTCTTGGCAGGAAAAATAAAGCAAAAAAACCCAGAATTTTTAAGAAATAAGTGAACTGATTGCAACTAAAGAAGTATCTTTTAGACTGTGAAATAGCAGTGATTTGTAAATATACTTCCCAAAGCAAGACAGGCACCTAGAGTTCCTCTCATAGAGTGAGGTAATAATTATCAATCCTAAGAGACAGCACACCTTGTCTGTGGAGTCAAGCTGCACACCATTTGAAACCCCCTCTTTCAGCTTAACGCCTCCTACATTTCCTTTTCCCCAGCCACCATTTACTCCTTCTCTGGAAGGCTTGTCCCTGATGGCACAAGTCTACACCACCACCCCTCATAAAGCAGGAATCACCCCTGAGTACCTGGGTAAAGATGGCATAACTGGCCCCACCACATTTATACTTGAACATTTGTAATTTCCCTAAGTCAGCAGGGGATGTTCAGAGACCACTAAGTGCTGGTAACCACATCAAAACATTAATTAACACAACTATATTCCCACACAAATAAAACATTAATATGCTAATTTCTAGCCTATAACCAGCTGGTATCTTTTCCCCAGCTATATAGATAGTAGGATTAACAATGCAAAGCAAGTATTATAACAAAGTCAAATTAATATCACCTTTTCCCTGTTTTATAATTCAGAATCAAACAATAAATTATGAAAGTCCTTTAGAAACTATCTCTCATGAAATACTTCTCCTGGATCCATGCCCAAGGTGTAAATCCGTTTCCACTGAGTTCTCCTGATTTCTATGTAATTGAAGGCTACTCAGTGACAGGATCTCAGCCCAGAAAACTGTGACTGTCAGATGGTCCTGCTCCACTTTCCACTTGCTGTCACTGACTTTGTCCTCTCCCCCTAGCTTTTTTGCTCTTAACACTGGGGAGATAAAACAGCCCACATGTGATTCAAAGGTAGTTGCTATGGATCAGTTGTCATAGAATATTGTCAAGAACAGGAAGAGAAACACTGTTTGGTCCAAGATAAAACCAAGCCAGAAGAGTTGTCTGCAGGAGTGGTACTTGGTTAGTACTTAATTTTTTTTTTTTTTTGTATTTTTTATATCTTCTCAGGCTCAAACTACACTTGTCAAAACACACACACACATCTATTTCTCTTCACTCTGCAATAATTCTGGCATTGCCTTCAATGATAAATGCATTTCATGAACATTAACACATTATACATACATAATTTGAAAGAACTATGGGGAAAACAAGCAGTAAAAATATGAGCAATGTCAGTTAATGAAAAGCTCACATTTTCAAACTAGTGTTTGGCTAAATAAAATCGAATTAAGTGACTACAACATTAACTATGTCAACCATTTAGCATAAAAAGTTGTTAAATATATTCTATGTAGGAAGATCCTTGCAATCTTTATTTGTAAGAAATAGTCGTGTACTATTTAATTGCACAACTTGGGAGGATATAAAATTCAGTTACATGAATTATATTTAGTAAAATATTTTAAAACATTTTGGTTTCAAGGTAATGGAGTTTTATAAACAGAGAAACAGAATTGAAGCACATCCTTAATTATGTAACTGCTTCCATTTGCAAAGTCCAGCTAACAGCATAACTGATCTTGTTTGTACAGTTCAAAGTAGAAAAAGACACCAAGGGCTTTGAATTAACTTTTTAAGAAATAATGTTGAACTCTTCTTTGAATCATTTTTCCAAAGTGACCAAATTAAATTTTGACCAAAGTTAATCCAGTATCAGGCCATACAGAGTCCTCCAAGTATTAATGAGTTGTGTGTTCCTCACGGCCATACGTACATAAACATACACAGAAAACTCTTGTTAACACTTGAAGTTGATACTAACCTTATAACAATTAACGTTTTTAAAAGACTAGAACAAAGCCTGAGAAGCCTGAATGTGTACAATGAGGGTTTTTTAAACAATACAATTATTGCCATTAAACTTCTGAGAACGCAAATTTTTTAATCCATAAAGAGACTGTCCTATTTCTTCATCTACTACAATGATAATATTTTATTTTCAAACTGGGTTTGTTTTCAGATGGATTTCATATCTTACCCACCTCCCAGCACATACAGGCAGTTAGTAACTTTTCCAAGAAGTCCATGTCACATGTTCCTATACATACACTCCATCATCATCAGGACAGAGATTAGGGTAGAGAACCACCCAGAGAAAAAAATAATCAGGTAGTACTCAACATTCATTAAAGTAGTTAATTTAAAAAGTGTTCTTCACCCTGCATATAGTATGACTCACTGATAGCCAGACTCCTGTTGTTGCACAGGTGGTTGAAGGACAGAAGCACAGACAATAAGGAGGAGAGCTCTCACTGCTCTTTGAGGACCCCTGAGGCATTCATCTTAGCAGCACTTAGTTGCCTGGTTTCACACAATACCACCTGCCCTCCCTCATTATAATCAGGAGTTTGCCTACCAACTTAAAGGGGAAATAGCCTGACTGATACAAGATTATGGAATAAGAAACACACTCTCCACAGCCAGGACAACAAACTCAATCTCTTAAAACTCTGTAAATTAGAAAACTCCAACTTTTTTTTTTAATACAATCCCAAGTGGTAGTAAGAGCTGTCATTCCTAACTCTAAATACACCAGTTTGCTGTAATTATCTATCACTACCACATTTGAAAGCCACATTTTATGAAGCCTTGAGCTAAACTGCAGCTAATCACCTGGGCATGGCCCAGAAAGCATACCACTGATCATAAGTGAGTAAACAGCAGACAAAAAAAACCAACAAAAACAGATTAAAGAAAGATTAAAGCTTCTCTTTGGTTATCTTTGTAAGGAAATTCACAAGCAAAATGATGCCATGAGCACTTGTGCCAATCATGCATACAGCAGCACTTACCACTGCAGCAGGTAGACACAGTTAACGGATGCCCAAGGCCATGCCAAAGTGCTGTATAATTCAGACATCTTTCACGTATACCCAGTTCCAGGCCCATTATTTGGATGTCCTTTTGTTAGCAGCATAGCCATTTAAATGGATATTCAAGGTTATGCCAAAATATAGCATACATCTGTTTACCAAAACCATTGTGCACTGAGGCTGCAGTTCACCCATCCTGCTCCTCATTCCCGAGAGCAAGAAGCCCTCAGACTCATTGCAATAGCCACACTTTTTGACTTAACCTTCCAGAAATTACCAAGCAATGCACTTTAAATAGCACAATTTAAAAGCCAAAATATAGGGCTTACTTTCACTGTGTAAAACTCACGTGCAAGAAAGGAAATGGGGAAAAAAAAAAAAAGGAAAGAAACTCAGCTACCAAGGAGAAGCACATATATAGTCCCTACTTTAGCCTCAGCGGCTGTGTCACTAGCACTCGGTTCACGGAGCCAGCAGATCCATCTGCATTCACTCACTGCCTCCCTTAAACTCCTAAGCTCCTCTTCTTTCCATATGAAGATCTAGCCAGATCAGGTGATATTACTCCCACTGCTGTAATTCTGTATGACCTCCTTTTGGGTCTGGGAGGTTTTTTTGGCATTAAATCCCTTTTAACTGTCAGTTTCCCCATCTGATTTTCCCCCGATTGTCTTGTTAAAATCAAACAACACACATAGTTACCAGACTAACACATGCTGTCCTGAATAGGGTCACAGAAATAAAATTATTAATTATCAAAATCAAGTGGTCTTTCTATCTCTTGCTGAACACATTCTATCTTAAGAAACCAAAGCTTTGATTCTACATTTAAATTCTGTTACCAAGTTTCATAAGAATAACAGACATATGAAAGCTAATAATTACAAGGCAAACTGGTACATTCTATTACCATCCTTTGTATACAGGATGACAATTCTGTTTTAAGAAGCTGTTTTGTGATCATCTCAATTTACTCTACACTCATTCTTGCATTAATATTTATCAAGTCTGATGAGAACTGATATAAACAAGTATAATCAAGATTATTTTAGCATCCTTATTACACAAATGCTTTGGGGTAATTTTATGAAAGATAGAAACATGGTTGTGTATTTATTCAGAGGTACAAGTATCATGCAGGCCAGTAATCTTGGTAACAACCTTACTAGTTTTATAGCTACTACTATAGTCACAGTTCAGCAGCAATATCAACAACCTGGAGAGAGGCCAGAGGACTGGAGACATGAGAGAAGAGGCTGAGGGCACTAGATTTGTTTACTCTGGAGAAGTGGTGGCTTAGGGAGAATCTAATTGCTGTTTTATACTAGCTAAGGCAGGGTTATAGCAGGGACTCTTCTTAGAGATACATAGAAAAAGAACAATGGTCCTAAGTTGCAGCAGGGGAAATCCAAAAGGAAAAAAAGGAAAAAAAAAATCACAGTGAGACTGTTTACATTCTGGGACAGGCTGAGAGGCTGCAGAATCTCCATCCGTGGAGATTTTAATTTATTTGTTAGCATAAAGCAGACAAATCTTGAGCAACCTGCTCCAATTTTTGGTATAGCTCTATGTGGAGCCCACAAGTCCTTTAGACCTAAATCATCTGACTCCAGTGCACATGTAAAACAAAGCAGGAGAGAATCTGCACATCTTCTGCTTTGCATGTGATGAATCCAAGCAGCCACCACAGAGGCACTGTCTCATAAAGCACTTATTTTCTTGGATAAATAGCTACCAGTATTGAATATAATATACAGGAGAAAATGCTTGGAAAAGGTAATAAAAAGATAGAGAAACTTGTTCAGCAGTAGCCCCTGCGTATTTTAAGAAACAAAATGTCTCCAGAGTTTATATCAGTCTGAAAGAGCTCTACCTAGCTAAGGGAGAAGTTTTGCCATGGCTTTTGGCTGCAAAAACATGTTGGTGGCAAACAGGAGGAAAGGAACAGGACCTTTTGCATCCTGCTGTGTTTCTCTGGGAGAACACAGGAGGTAGGATTCTCTCTGCTTTAGCAAATACTTCACCTTGCATCAATAACCAAGAAATCTCTAGATTATTCATCCCAAAATCTGAACAAGACAGTTACTTAAACTGGATAAGTCTCCTCTGTTGACTTGAGCCAAAATAGCATCTCATATTCCTAAATCCTTACATATAAACTCTTAGCATAAAAGTTTTGTGTGTTTTGTGGGGTTTTTTTGGTTGGTTGGTTTTTTATGAGGCAGATGACTTTATGGGACATTCTCATTCTAATCTCACAAAACAGCTTTTGGGTTTTTGCTTCCTGCTAGAATAGCAAGTCCTTTGGTCTTGCACTTTTTTCTCAGCCATAACCTAGTAGTTGTCATTCAAGACTCTGTGCTTGGATGTCTGTACATCCAGGTTGACTCCTGACTCTCAAACAAAAAGAAACACTGTTACATGGATCAAAGCAGATACTTAGGCTAAAAATCACCCTGCAACGGGGGCCAGAGACATTTGTCAGTTGAAGTCAGAAGACACACATTAGGAGACTGCGGCCCAGAAAAACGAGACTCTCCCTTTACCTCTGAGGGTTATGGCATTAGAAGCCCATATAGCACTTTACCTGTTACCAGTCAATGTGCTAGATGAAGACTTGTTCATTTCACTTGAATTACTAGGAAGTTTGCAAGCCAAATCTTATATGGTAGAAAAGTTTCCTAAAATCTGGATGAAGAAATGGTTGCAAAATTAATGATAGCATTTTTAACTTTTTGGTTTCTCAGAGTATGTTTTTTATTTCTTTCTTGAAACTGAAAGAGGAGCTACTAGCAGAAGATAATCTACTTTCTCTTGTCAAAGTTTATGTCTGATGTTTGTCACAAATGAAGCAGACTTGAGAAGCTGTGTTGGTTTTGGCTGGGATAGAGTTAATTTTCCTCATAGTAGTATGGGGCTGTGCTTTGGATTTGTACTGAAAATCCAGCATTAATTAAGATAAAGATGTTCTTGCTGAGCAGTGCTTACACAGAGTCAAGGCTTTTTCTGCTTCTCACACCAGCTCACCAGCAAGTAGGCTGAGGGTTCACAATAAGCTGGGAGGGGACACAGCCAGGATAGCTGATCAAAGGGATGTTCCATACCACATGACATCATGCTCAGCTTACAGAGCTGGAGTAAAAAGAAGGAAGGAGAGAACACTCAGGGTGATAGTGCTTGTCTTCCCAAGTAACAGTTGTGATGAAGCTTTCCAGGAGATGGCTGAACACCTGCCCACCAATGGGGAACAGTTCATTAATTCCTTGTTTTGCTTTGCTTGCACACACAACTTTTTGGTTTACTTACAAAGCTCTCTTTATTTCAATTCACAAGTTTTCTCACTTTTACTCTTCAGATTATCTCTCCCATCCCACTGGGACTGGAGCAGGGAAACGAGTGAGCAGCTGTGCAGTGCTTAGTTGTCAGCTGAGGTTAAACCATGACAGGAGCTGTCACATACAAAAATTAAGAATATTAATAATTTTTTATGAAATATTTTATGTGAAAAGTTTGCAAATCTATTTATGGCCAGAGAAAGAGAAGACTTAGTTCTTATATAGTGTGAAAAAGTGCAAACACAAGGAAAAACATCCTCCATGATTATGTAATGATATATTACCTTTAGTGAATATCACAAGTGAGGAAAAGGGAAAACATCAGCAAGATGACTAAAGATGTTAGCAAGAGTTAAGTATCAGTGCTGCCTATTACTGCTTATCATTAGCATCACTTCTTATGACCATCACAACTGGGAAGTGAGTTGAGTCTATAGAGATATATTCCATAGAATATGAAGGAAACAAGACTTCCCCATTCGTCTCTGTGCCAATGCTAGTGACATCTGAAGTATGCAAGCAGTAAATCTGGTGAGAAAAAGTCCCATTTGAAGTCAAATGTTTTGGGCTTTACTCCCCAGTCTTGACACAACCTCTGTGGAACATGGATTTGACTAAATTAGATATACTGTTTGTAAGTTATATGATACATTCTTCCTATGTGCAAGACTGGAGGAGCATTTACCCATTTTCATAAAGTAATTGAAGTTCTTACACAAACAGCATCTTACCATGTATAACCAAAAGATGGTTGTATTAATATAGCGTTCCATTTTTAATTGTACACTATGGGACTTAGCAAGTAACTCTTACATATCTTTGTAATCTAATCAATTTTTTTATTTTTATTTTACTTTCCTTCTGCATTTTCAGAATACGCCTCCAGAATAGGAAGGGGTGATAGAATCCTTAAACCAATTTCTGTGGAAAATGAAAACTGTGATTAGCTTTGGTAATGTGTCTGTAAATCAGGCAACCATAGAACTGCAGTTAAGCTTTCTGAGATGTGAGGTTAGGTTCAAGGGAAATAATCTTAGTTTCTTCTGGTGATCACAGTCACTGAGGCACAGCCTGCTGAGGTGTTAGTCCTCTCTGTTTTGCACTAGGATAATGACTTGGATTTTCTGATACTCTAATGGTTGCTTTCATCCCTATGACCCTTGACCCTCCCACCCACAGCTATAGGTGAGGCTCTAGGAGGCCAATAGCCTTTTAATCACTATGTCCTCCAGTGCAGGCAATAGCCAACTTTGATGTCCAAGAAGTAGATAGTATTTGTGGTCTAGAAAGCCGCTGTTTGGCTCGAAGACCTGACTAGGACTGAGTTACCTTGGAGCTTAAAGAGGCTTACAAAATTTATATATAGCCATATCTAGCTCCAGATTTTACCTTCTGCATGAGCAGATGAGCTTAGTGTTAGGAGAAATTCCATATTGTGACAGAAGATACAGCTCCACTTTCACCACAGGCTTCTCAAGTATTGTCATATAGCTTAAGGGATATGACTTTATTGCCATTCAACTTTGTCTCCTGTTAAGAACCAAAATTTTATAAGTCAGGAAGTCATGTCAAATAGTAGAGTAATATTTGAGATGTCTTTGAATAGGGCTCCCTGCATTCAACACTACTCAAATATCTACTTCTTTGTTACTCCTTCTGGAATACAGCCCAGATTTTTCAGAGCATATGCCCTGAATTTCAGGCTATGCTGGAGAACACAGAGGGCTGGCTGAGGAAATACAACCTTTTCAGAGAAATCAGACATAACCTTGCTTTTTGAAGCAGTGCATCTTAATGTATTTAGACAAGTGCCAGGTCAGTTGCAGGCCCACATAATTTTGCACTGTTTCCCAAAGAGGAAATTCAGTCAGATTTTTTCTCTGAGGGACTGATTACAACTCACTCAAGACCTGTTTGGTATCATTATATGAAATAGATAAAACAAAAACATTTGTCTAGAGTTTAGACCAGAAAGATTGAAAGAGAATTTTGATATTAAAAAAACGCCAGTATTGGAATGGGGGAAAAAGCAGGTTATTTTTATACTGGACTACAGATCCAAAGGGAAGGGGGGAAACTAAAAAATGCAATGGAGGCTTTCTAGATAAGCTTCAGCACTTCACAGTATGAGATGACCCTTTTGTACTGTTTGAGAATTGCACCATACCCTCTTCTCATTTATAACTCAGAATAATTTGACCAGAAATCTACAAATGTTAAAAATAACACTTTAACACACTATCAGACTTCCTGATTCAAATATTTTAACAACATCAAATCTTCAACATTTTCCAGGTAGTTACAGTTAGTTGCAGACTATTCCAAGGCTATAGTCATTGAGAAATTTGCTTTAATTGCTTAACAGGCTACAGGAATGTTCAGCCAGTTCCTAGTTGTCTTAATGGTTGTAACAAGTTGAAGACCAACAAAAAAAAATCTTTGATTCATATTGAACAGTTTTCACTGTAGAAGTCTCGGTCACCAATACGAAGTCTGTGTAGTTGCATGACCCCTTAGAAGGCAAGTTTGTCTCTCTAGTATCTGCAGCACAACAGGTGATAGCTCTGATGCTGGGATGCAGGAAGAAATGCATCAGAAAAAGCTACCTAATGACTGTGGATTCAATAGTGCAAAGCTCTTACCTGGTGAACAAAACCTGTTTAAGACATTCCTAACCCAGCCCTTGGTCCACGGTCCCATTCTGGCATTGCTGCTCACTCACCCTTCAGTCTGGCTCTAAATAAATCAATAAGCCAAGCCCTTCTCTATTGCTAGCAACATAAAAAAGACAACTTGCCCAACACTGGTTTTGGTCTGTTATGTGCGACTGTCCCTTAGACCCCTTTGTCCCTAAATGACCCTTCTTTCTCCCTGCATACGGTCCCTCCTGCCTGCTTCTCCTCTCAAAGCTACCCTCAGTCTGCTATCTTCACATCCTGGCTCACTCCTCTGTCAGCACACACAGTCTCCTTCTGCCATGCAGTGATGCTATCAAGGGAGAAGTACAAATTCAAAGGGTAATAAAAAATCCGTTCTAGTGGACAATAAAATCCATAGCTATCCAACTATTTATTCTATGACATCACTACAGGGCACAGTGAAGGTTGTTTACTTGTCTTAATTACATATTGCCCTACTTTAACATGTTGATGTTTCAATAGACATGAATAAACTTAAAAGAACTTTGTAGGCTTCTAAAAGCTGTTTTAGGGATAATTACAACACCCTAGGTATTTATTTTACCCCCAAGTTACTGAAATACACTCTAAACCTCAATTCTATTTTAACTCAATGTTTTCATCAAGAAATATACAGGGCTTCAGGTATTCTGGAACTGAATTATATTAAGTTATATTAAATGTAAATTTAATTTGTAATTTCTTTACTTTGAAACAGGAAAATAGTCAATTATGAGTCCTATTATAAAAATTAGTGGCACTCATCTGCAAATCTCAGTTTGATAATCCAGACTAGTTTTTAACCTCCCAACAGTTGAATCCAAAAAAACTGTTTTGAGACAAGTTTTTTCAGTCACAGGTAGGTGACAGGAAGCTGCTCCCAGGTGGAAAACTCTGTCAGAAGCAAGGACAGCTATACTCTCTCCCTGAATCACTTTTTCTCTAACAACCAGTTTTCCGAATCAGATACTGATTGTGGGTCTCTAATTCTACCTTTCAAGTGCATTTGCCACTAAAGAACAGAAAAGCCCAGTGTCCATGGAGACCCCCTACTGCATTCTGGTTGGGGATTCCTGAGCTCCTGGAGGCCACCACAGCTCTGCTTCTACTGAAAGTGTGCCAGAAAAGGCAGTGCCATCATCATAGACCACATCCAAAATTTGCAGCTTCATGTCAGCACTGAAGGTGGAAGGTAGGAGAGAGAAAGCACCCAGCTGTGAGGCTAGCTGGCCATCAAAGGCAGATTGCTGGTTCTAAACAAATGATAAAGAAAGGAAAACAGTTTCCCATGACTGTGAAAACGCAAGCCCACTACCTCCAAATTTGTATATTTGCAGCCATCAACATGTGAAGCTTCTGCAGAACCAATAGGCCAATATTTGCTTTTGGACCCAAATTCTGCTGTGGGAATACCAATTTCTTCAGGAATTTAAAAAGTGAGGATTTCCCCTAAACACTTTTAATGATTTCTGCACACAATCAGAATCCCATTTTTTCCTCCCTTAATCTAGATATTACATTAGTAGAAAGGTCTAGTTTAGAGGGTTTTTTGGTCTTTTGTTTTATGGATTTTGGCTCTTTAAAAGGGACAGCCTGCTATAACAGGTGCATTGCAGACAGGTGCTGCATAAGGTTCCCTACGTAGCTCTGCCAATGCTTTTCAATCATGATCTACAACACCCCTGTTACTCCTGACTGGGGCCTCCCCTCCACTGCAACTGCCAAGGTTATGAATTATGCCACTGTGTATTGATTTGGACAAATGTCCATTACTGACTAGGTCAACACCACTGAACTCAGTCTGCAGGTAACATAAGCCAAACCTTGGGAGGCTCAAGCTGAGCATTTAACCTACTGTGTAGTCTTTACAGTTTTTCTTTTTGATTCAGTCACACATTATATACCCTGACTCCGATGTAGAAGATTTGTGGCAATTGCATGATGTATGAGGTGCCATTTGTAAAATATTATTTAGTGTAAAACATGATGTTTTTTCTGTTGATTTACAAGTTGGATTTATAAATCTGAACTTCTCACAGTTTGAGTTATATATCTTGCCTTCGATTTATAAAACTCACCAGTAAATCTTTAGGAGAAAGTTTTGATTCAGAAATCATTATTTTAAACATTAGATTCAGCTAAAACATTCAGGCTGCTTTACAAGTCATGAAATGGATTTATATATCCTGATCTGGATTTACATATCCTGATCTGGATTTACAAATTCTACTGCAGATTTACAAATCACACAGAGAAATTCCTAAATAAAAAGTTTTTTATTTATAAATCTTCACTTTGAACTTAGGATAGAAGGGACGGATTTATTATATTGCTCTGAAGCTATACAATAACTATTTAATTCATGAAAATCCTACATTTACTTTAAGTTAAAGTTCTGATTTATAAATACTGATAAGGTTTGCTGTAATATAGGCAACAAAAAGTAAAACTGTTTGGTGCAGGGCTGCTTTGCAAACAGGTCCCTGCATGCACAAAAGGTAAGACATCTGAGAGGTCACAGGTGACCAACTGATCAGAGTTAGCAGCAGGGCAAAGAAAGAAAAACTGGAATGAGGAAACTCTTGCCAATAAGCCTGAGGTTTCAAACAATATAACTACACTGTCAAAATAATTTCTCAGTTCAAAAAGCTCTCTCTCACCCCAATCTCAACCATCAACTACAGGGAAATAGTTTGAGTGGCTCCAACAACTCCAGGACTTATAGGAACTTCTACTGAACATCATGAGGAGTTCCACTGAGTGCTGGAGGAAATTTGCTCATCTCAAGTGAACTTAATAGCTTTAAGCTTTTAGGGTCTGATCAGATGTCATTTATCTGCACCATTCTAGTCCAGGTGTTTTCCAGTATTCAAAACTGAGTAGGAAAATAGCAAAGTGTAAGAGTAAAGGAGACCTTTGTGAATGCCTCACTCCTTGATGTGCTCCAGAAACACTTACATGACCAACAGGGCATTTAAATATTTTAGACACTTGAGAAACAGTTCATCATTAATACCCATCAAGGACTCAGAAAGGATACTGGGTACAGACAGAACTGTCAGTTAGTATAAACATAAAATGCAGCAGAATATAAATTAAATAGCCCAGTTTCAGTAAATCCTAAATTTTCTGAAAATGTTTCAGTAATATTTTCTTAGAAATAGGTGGTTTTAGGTATTTTCATCCAAAAAGCAAAATTCAGAGTACTTTTCTGGAAGCCACTAAGAAACTCAAGCATCCTGTCAAATTGTGGGACTTTGTGCCAGAATTCAACCATTGTAGATGAAGCTCCCTTTCAAAGCTCACTTCATAAATCTTTAGGAGGTATGAGCAGGCTAGAGAACCCCTTTGATCTGAAGGGGATTTTCTTTATCCAAGTAGCTCTATTAGAGTGTATCAGCAACACTGACTCTGCAAGAAGTTGTCCAAGACAGTTGGAATGTTTCCATAATACAAGGTTGCTGGAGCACAGAGTTAGAAATCATGATTATTGATTTTATCCTCATTTCTAACACTGAATTACCAAGACCTAAATGCTTCCAGACATTTGGGTTCCTAACCTCCAATGGACTTTAGACATTTACTTAACTCTGAGGATCTCATGACAACATGTATTTAGATTCTTTTCCTTCCTTGTTCATGTTTCTGATTCTGTACAACAGGTCTCACAACAGCCCTCTATTGCATTGATGTGCTGGGAGCTGTTAAAGACCATTTTTAGACACTATGGGGCAAACACTGATCCTCTACTGTCCCTTCTCTTCCACCTCCTCAGACAAATATCCAAGGTATGTAATGTAATTCTTCAGGAAATGTAAACAAGATACATATGAACTGAATCTTCATTCATCTTGAATGCTTTATTAAAATAGCAAGTGAGAAACTAAGAGCATGTATTGTGTTCTAATGACTGATGCACTACCTACAGCATACTTCATATTTAAAATATAATGCTCAAAAGTTCAGTTTACCATCTTAAAAAATGAGATGATACTTTTAAAGCACTCTAAAATCTACAGATGAAGAGGAAATATAAGAATGAGGTATTTATTACAAAATTATGACTGTCAGTTTTCTGAAATTATTGCATCTTATTTTGCTGTCAGATTTTTGTGGTAGAAGAAATAGTTACAGCAGATTGAAGTGCTAGAACTTAGCAAATAAAATAAAGCTAGAAAGGATTTAGATGCTTTAGTTTTCTTCAGCAAGCTCTACATCAGGCCTCTTCTTGCTGGCACAGGTAATATAGTTGGCACAAATTACAGTAAGCTCAAATGTAGGTGCAAAACCAATCATGCCTACATGCACATATATACTATACTCACCAAAACAATTCATCAAAGTCTCTTTGTGAATGTGAATTATCAGTTACTCCAATGCCTCAACTGCTGCATAATATACATTTGATGGTTTTGGACTGTAGCAGTCTGAAATTTGACTCCCATATTTACAGGAGGTCAAAATGAAGCAGAGGCATGTAAATGCTGCCCCATAGTAGATCTACGCGTAATATTTTTTGAGTGTACCTTTTGCAGAAGATCATCACTGTGTCCCATTGGCATTATCAGTTTGTCAATGTTTGTGGAGCCCAGTCCCCAAATTGTCTCAAGGAGGCAGCACAGGCATTCTTCTCTGTGGAAGTCCCCACTGTCATGCCAGCTTGGGAGGCCGGCTGGCCCACTGCGGCAAGTGTGAACCTTGGTGAACTGAAGGTGTGTTTCACCTGGGGGCTGTTTCTTTGAATTGAAAGAGCTCAGGAAACAAAACAGGGTGCTTTGACATGACTGTGAAAAGCTGACTCTGCGCTTACATCTTAAAGAAGATGGTGTACATGCATGTGCCTCAAAGTACTTCTTGACATACACAGATGGTCCCTGGTCCTCAGCCACAGCAGCAAGTCCCAGCCTTGCTTGTTTCCAGAAGGGGCACAGCAGCTTCTCTAAAGCAGGTACCCAGGTGTGTGGGGCTGACCACTGTTCCTAATGTCCCTCACACCTTCAACTAATCCTGCTACACACTTGAAGAACAAAACCCTTCCTCATCTGCTGCAAGCCAAAACTTGCATCCAAGCCTGGTACACTGTGTATGTGCAGGGTGGCCAGAGCACCTCCCTGGTGCTTTCATAAAGCAGACAAATGCCCAGCTCCCTTCCAACTCACCTCCCTGGGATGTTCAAAGGTGTGTTAACACTTTGAAACCATCTCAGGTGTTGAGACACCACATCTTAGATCTCATTGTCAGCTAATAGCATTTATTTTCTATTCACTGCTAAATCCTTTAAGTTATATCCCATTATCTGCAGCTTTGATCAACTCACAGATCTACTTAAAAGTCCACATTTATCCAGTGGGTACCTTGCTGTGATGTCTAAGTCACAACAGACATCTGTGTTTGGGATAAATACAGTATCTTGGTACCATTAGGAGATTTTAGGAAACAACCTCTCTTTGAATAAAAGCTCCTATTACTTGTGCTAACTTAAGTAGGACCACCACCACCACAATCAGAGTATCAAAATATATCCTTATGCAACCTCACTGCTGGAATTGGCTCAGTGTAGTGCCATTATTTGGTGTAAGGTGGAAGAAAACTAAGCCAGGCCATTATGATCAAGTAGTACCCAAAATCTAATATGATACCTCAAGTACAAGTCTTAATGGAGTGGTTCCTATCATGCATTTTCCAGTATTTCCTCCATTCAGTGTTTAAAACTCCTAAGTGACAGGGTTTCTACTATATCCTTCAGAAGATTATTCTGTAGATTAATTCCATCTCACCATTAGGAGTTTTCTGGACATCCAGTTCAAAATTTCATTTTTCAGTAACTTTTCTTTCTGTACTCCTGCTCTCCTCTCTTCCTGGCCTTGCTTCCATTGTGCAACCTTAAGTAATCCTTCTCCATCCTTCAACTCCAGTTCTCAGTCTATTAAGGCTATTTTGTCTCTCAGTGGCAACACAGAGCAGCCTAAAAGCCAGTTTAACCAGCAGCAGCAGATTTCCCAGAGGAGAAGAGTCCTTAGCTCTGGTAGAATCATTCTACTAGTTACACACCAGTCTTTTCCCCCCACTCTGTGCTGCAAAAGAACTGGCCACTAATGTTATGCTGTATTTGCAGTGCGAATCTGCTGTGGATTGCTGGGGTCTGGTCTGTGCCAGGCTACACTGCAGAACTGGGGTGCCTTTGCAATCAGCCTGTGCTACCACTTCGAGTGCTTTCCTCCCAGAGAGCAGAGCAGTTTCCATTTCCCCTCGGGGCAATATCTTACATTTGTCCCAGCTGACATTCTCTTCCTTATTTCTTTGGCATGTTTCAGATCTCAGTTCCCTTTCTATTGTTTCACTGCCCTCAGTGATATTTATAATGTCTCCAATTTAGTTTCATCTGTGAATTTCATTAGCCAGCTGTTTACTCTCCTCTTTCAGATCATTAACAAGGATGTTAAATAACACTGGACCTAACACTACTCCCTGCATTAGATTAGTAGGAAACTTCCCTACACTTGATCCATTACCTTTTATTGTTCTGATATGTACAGCTCTGTAAATATGTTAGGTGTTCAACCCACATGCAGAATTTCTAGAAGCCAATGTGAATTCATTTCTCATGTAAAACTTTGTAAGCAACAGTATCTGATGCCTCACTAAAAACCAGTACATAACTAACATTAGATATCATGGGAATTTTATTTCTAGGAAGAAATCAAGGGTTTTTTTCTACTAAGAAATATCCTGTATAAGCCACAGTGCCCATGATAATAGTGATGGAGGGACCAAAGCTGTTTCACTGACTGTTACACTCATTACAATTTTTTCTCTCAGCATTAATGCTGCTTTATCTACAGTCAGTGCATTTCCTTGCTTTTGCATTTGCAAAAAGACACTATTTAGAAAAGACAGATTTTTGCACGGTTGTGTTTCAAGCTAGGAGTCTCCCACACTGCAATCAAGGGTAATGGCAACTACTCACAGGTGTACATATATCACATAAACAAGTGAAACATTGATTGTGAGGGGTGCAGTGACAGTCCTCTATCCATAGCATAATCTTCTCAAGAGATATTTAATCAGATGATTATTTACATCTTAAAGACCAAGGAAAGGGAAAATGTTAACATGGAATTATGGGGAGGAATGATAAAGAAGATGCTATGCATGAAGTGCTCATCACAGAACTGATGAGTAAAGGGTTTGCCTGAATATGCTTTAACACCGCTAGTGCAATCTAAGCCCAACCACTTGCATGATCTAAATCAGCAGAATTCACTAAAGCTGGTGGAATTTCAGCAGATCAAAACCCAGGAGACTGTCTCTGAAGCTCTGAGGAAATACCTTTTCCTCATCTTAAATTTTTTTGCACTTTCCAAGTTAACGCACATTATACAACATTATAAAGCATGTTACAGAGAATAGTCAAATGTCAGTTTCAGAGGCTTGCTCTTTTGTATATAAAATACTCCCAATTTAAACAAACTCTGGGTAGAGATAGGACACAGAGCTGAAATTTATTCTACTAATTTTGAAATGGAAGAAGGCTTGCAAAAGCCAATGAAGTTTCTAGTGGTGCATAAAAACATGTGGAGAGCTTATGGCACAAATTATAGTTACATCCTTTACACTAAGCCTTTCTTGTAGTAAGTACACATTTCCTAATGTAAAAGCCAGCTTTTTTCTGCAGTGTAGTTCAAGGAGTTTGCTGTGAAGTACTTAGAGTGTGAAGGCAGACTCAGATCTGGGACTCTCAAGAGACAAACAGAATAATCTGATGTTACAGGTGAAATTCCTCCACTAATTCAAGAAATTTCACTGAAGAATACAAAACATCTGGAATTCTTTTGGTTTAGGAGCCACAGAAAAACAAAATCTCGAAAGCAAAAAAGGCCACTGTGCTGTCTGCTGGATTGGTTTAAATACACAAACCCTGTATTGCTTCCATCCAGTACAGCTTTGACACCATAATGAGCTATAGACTGCAGAGATGTTAAATGGATAACTAAATTTTGCAACAGACCACCACTACTTGAAAGCCTGGGAAACTACTAAGTGCTTGAAGATAAGTGACTGGTACACATCAACTGATAGTCCTAATTTTATGATAGTTGTTGTGGGGTTCTTTGACAACTAGTGCTGTTAAGTAAGACATGCCTGTAGGAACTCCGCTTTCTCCACAAAGATTACTATCATGAATCTAAAGGTTTGGTTTGCTGCATTCTTATCATCCCCAACACCAAATATTGTAGACAAAAAACACAGTAGAAATGCTAAGATGTCTATCATTCACTTAAGTTAGATCACCAGAGCAACTGCTTTACTGCTCACGCACAGTCCGTAGTATGCACATCCCTATTGTCCATTATGCTTGTAAATCAAATACTAGGGTGGACTAGTTGAATGGAATTTACATAAAATCTCAATCAAATTCACAGCAGCACACCTCTCTTTTGTCATTAGATTCAGGGTAGGTTTTGTTTTCCTGAACCAAATAACCCACTTCTTTATTTTGTGATATCTTAGCAGTTTTCACTAGCAAGTGAATTTCTTTGCATCACTATTTAAAAGCACCAGCTGCACCCATAAAAAATGTACATCCATTCACTGAAGAGTCAAAAAATCCAAACGCATATTAATACAGCTATAGTCAATGAACTCTCAAGTACATCTAAGTAGCTATCACTTTTTTCTAATTCCCAATGCAACATCCCACAGAATGCTAATGAAAACAATGCAGCAAGTGCAAAAGTGGTTGAAAATTTTATCTAGAGAACAATTATCAGTAGTTCACTATCAAAATGAAAAACGGGCATCAAACAAGGGGTCTAGATCAGGTACTATCCAGCACTTCTGTTAGGGACTTTGAATGACAAGAGTCTAGACATTAAAAATTCAGATCAAACCAGAATGCACTGCGAGTATGTTGAGCTATAGAAGGGCAAAACAAATTAAGAAAAGATCTTAAAATGTTATGGAGCTATACAGAATGTTATATGCCATACTCAGATGCATAAACACACATACACTGTAACATATGAACAAAGAAATTTAGTAACCCCTCTGCTTTACATATTGGGCAGTCCCCATGTCATACCAGCTTGAGGCACCTTTCTTCAACAAGGCTGTGATCCAAGCAGAGAAAATCTAAATGCAATGATAAATCAAGAAGCCATAACTTAGCAGGTTAATTAACCAGCATTATGAAGCCACTGAAGGAAACAGTGAAGTATGTTACATGTTAAGCTGATAACAATTCATGGTTACATTAAAGACTGCAGAAAAAAAAGGGATTCAAAGGTGTCCTAAGCCACAATGAACAGAATAAGAAAAAACAGGTTTAAATTACAGGAAGAAAGAGTCAGATTGGCTGTTAAGAGAGAACTGTTGTATGGCAAAAATAGTGAAGCACAGGAAGATATTTCCTGGATGTATTGTGCAGTTTACCAAAATTATTTTTTTAAACAAAACCAAGATAATCATCTGCTGGGAATGACACAGGAGTGATCAGTTACATCATCCCAGGGCAAGAGGATGGCCTTCATGTCTCCTAAGAGCCCTTCAAGTTCTTGAGACTAAATTTAAATCTCAACTTTAACATCTTCTAGGAAGGCCAGAAATTAGAATCCTTGTTTTGAGATGAAATATACACATTTCCTGTTCTTTCTTCAAATCCAAGAAGAAGTGTTAAGATTGCTTATTCATGATTCCCACTCCTGAGCTTTTCTGCAAGGCAACATAATATGATGAAAAACTTCCTTGCATTGCAAGCTATTCTAACACCTCCTCATCTTCACTTGTTACTCCAATTGCTGTTTCTTTTAGTGCATGGGAGAAAGCTGTACAAGTTAGTTTAGAATTGATGGTACCTCTCTGGCATACTAACTGACTGGATGGCTAATTGTCTATTACAGCTGTGGTTCACAACAACTTACCTTTACCTTAATGGCTCTTTTTAGATGTCCAATGATGGGAAATAATAGTTTAAAAGTTTATTCATTTCCATACTTTCTGCCAAAAGATCCCTGATGGAAATCTGTTTTCCTTATATCAAACTCATAGTTGATCTATAAACTTAGACTGCTAAACATATGTGTAGCATCAACTTCAGTCTGGGCTGCTGAGGTGCTTCTTTAATTTATGATACAAGACTGTACCTTGTCCAATAACACAACCATACCTTACTCCAGTCTGTGCAGTCTCTCCTGCCCAACACTTCTTGCAGGAATGGGAGATTAATTCCCTACCACAGTAAAAAGTTCTCTGGTCATTTTTTAGACTTAGTTCAACTAAAATTTGAAGTCTCCATGCAGTAAACTTCTTCATTTGATTCTCAGACTTCAGGGCACAGAGGGAATTTGATTCTCAACCTCCAGTCCAGAGGATTGATCCTTAGAGGCAAGGAATGATGGTTTAATCACACCAAAAGGATACAGCAATTAGACCTCAAACTAAATCTGGACTTGCAGCAAACACTGGTGGAGAAATACATGAGCTACGTGTTCTCTATCTATCATGTTGTCTCAATGTTAGGAGCTATAACAAGACCAAAAGGCTGTGACAACAGTAATGCAATGTTGATAACACTGTTCCATCATACAGTTCTTTCATTTAGAGGGGATCAAGCACACCATTATTAGCTTGTATAGGAATCTTAACTATTGAATGAAATTCAGTTAAAAGCAGCAACAATGCTCTGCACAGAAACAATCTTCACCATTGCAGAATATTTGAGGGTAGGAAACAAAATACACAATTTTATGTCAAGACAGTGTTGAGAAGAGAAGAAGGGTTGGATTAAAGATGGGTGAACTCCATAGTCAAAACCAGAAGCAAGATACCTCCTATCCATCCCCTTTTTTTATTTAAGCACAGAGACTTCTAGTCACTCTCTCTTCTTTCCAGACATCGAGAAACTTTAGGAAACTTCCCTGGAGCTAGAGAAAAGATGGATGTGCTCTGCTGACCTGCAGATGGGTGAGTCTAAGGACCAAGGTACAGAAGGGAGACAAAAGTTCAGTTCATTTGGCAGACACTTCTCTCACTATGGCCTTAATTTTCTAGGTTGTATAGGCTGGCAGAGAAAAGGTGCAAATGTCTTGCCACAGTCTGAATCAGTTTTCCCAGTGAAGATCCTGGAAGGGATCTATCCTTGTTCTCTACTAAAGTGCTGACAATGTGAAAAGAAAATCTATTTTTATCATCATTAACTACAAGGAATAATCAGGGTTAGCAGAACAATGGCTTGGCTAAGAGGAGCAGCCTGAGCCACAACAACACTGCTTGGCCTGAGACTCCCCCTTCTTCACTGAATTAGCATTAGAAAAAAACCATAACACTAGGGCAAGAGCTGATAGCAATGAGTAACCCCAGGCTTGCAACTGAGAGCAAAACAAGGCTGCACAAATATGCATGGGAAAACCTGATCTAAACTGTCATTACCAAACACCATCCCAGTGTAGATAAGGTCCAGCTGTAGCTGTGAAGATGACATTACTCTCTGGAGATGAGCCAAGCTGGGGAAGGATGAGTCCCACCACCATTGCCATAATGTTTGAGGTACTGTCAGCTATGGAGTAGAGAATTCATCATCTGGTAGTGACCTCCAAGATCAGTTAAAGCTTTCATTACTCAGAGAGGAAAATTACACAAAAAGTGAAACATCTGTTCAGAGAACAGGCTGCATTTTATGCTGTTCACTATATGCAGCAACATGCTTGTAATCTCAGACCATGTTTACTATGACATACCAACTCACCACTTCTCACTGCGCTGTTCTAGTGCCTGAAGTCACCTTGACTGGAGCAAGTATTAACTTCTGTCAGTGGTGTTTTACATGTTTGCATAGACTGGGTTATCGAGACAAGCATGAGCAGACTGCAGGTATGGCCAGAGTGGCTCCTCACTCAGCTGTCCTGTTGGAGCTCTGCTCAAGTTACATACCCAGCAGTCACCAGCTCTTTCTTTACACATAGTCTGGAGTGCAAAGTCAGAGTAGTATTCAAAAGGTTAAAGCAGAGTGAACTGTTAATTTTAATGCTTTCTCTAAGCTTCAGTTTTAATAAGCGAAAATGATGTTCTTATTTGCAGTAAAGTGGTGTTATAAAATTCTGTCTGTCAAGCTCATTTTAAAACCATGGAAATAAATGATCTGACAAAATCAGGCTATTAGACAAGTGAAGAAGAGTGATTTCCATAAAAGTAGAGGAGCTGTTCCTTAATTTCACACTTGGTAGTCTTTTGGGTCGACTAAATTTTTAAATAAGTGATAAAATTATATTAGCGCAATTGCATTTTTATAGATTTTTTGGTCATTGTACTCTTTTTTCAATTCCTTTATTTTAACTCAAACCATTCTGCTGAAAGGTTACCTCTCAACTTATGTTACCTCATAACAGTTGCTGCTCACACAAGACAACTGTAAGTTCACAAATCCTCCATAAAAGAACCTGAATGACCACGCTGACCCAGAAGTATTCTAAAGTGGAAAGATCATCTTATTATAGTCCTGTGCTGCTGAAATGCTGACCCTGCACACTGCACTTGACTGTCTGCAGAAACAGATGTGCATTAAGTTACCTCAAAGTAGTTTGATTTCATATACAAACATTGTCTTTGGGTGCAGGCAAAAATTTCTGTCTCCTGCACTATTAATGTAAATGCCAAACGAGATGCTTTTCTGTGTTCAGGTAAGTGTGGCAAGGACAGCCTTTAGAGAAAGAGAGGTCACCGTTCAGAGTAGCAGGACTGTCTTTCCAGCTCAAAACACAGCCTGATGCCAAGTGATGTGACTCATTCTGGGGCTGGTGCCACTCAAACAGATTCCAGGATACAGAAAGACCAACTGCCAATGTCTGACTCTCCCCTTGAACCCAGAAATGAGAGAAGTTTCCACACCAACAACCCAAGAGAGATTTTATGTTGCCAGTTTTTCTAGCCTAGCCTGAGGAGAGAGGAACAAGACTGTGGCTTCTCCTCATCTGAACTCAACCACCCATTTTGGGAGCACAGCTGGCTGCATATAGGAATTCTGAATCACTTCTAGCACAACCACCTCTGCCATGAATTAATTTTTGCAACTCTAGAAATTTATGACAAGCTTTTTTCTGACAAATCAAACCACACATTTTAGGAGTAACACATTCTCCTCCTCACAGATTTAAATAATGTTCTAATTAGGATGTTGTAAGGAGGTCAGTCTAAGAGGATATTGACTTTTTATGAAGTCAACAACTCTATCTCATCTTGCTCAGTTTCATTTGTTTGTTGAGAGAAGAGATCTAATACATTGATACACAGGTTGTGACATGCTGTTTGAACATTAGCTTACTATAATTGGTCGTGTCATCATGCATCATATTAGCAACATACACAAAAGTGCCCTGAAACAATTGTCGTATAGATCCATCACATATCATAATGAAGCTTCTGGGACTGTTATCCAGCAGCATCCATTGTGATGCACATTCTACTTGAGTTCTGGATTTAAATATCACTGTCATCTTAATAGTAAGCGATGGATTAATAACTTCCTGCTGGCTTGCAAAACCTATATGCATGTAAAAGATGGCAATACAGATTTATTGCCACTGAGCATGCTCAAAATAGAAAGCCTGCAGAAAAGGAAAAAACTTCTTTGTGTATATTTTTCAAACCAAAAGCTCTCAATTTTCTCAAGTACAGCAGTTTCTTACCCCCAGTGATGCAGCTAATTTTTGCAGTAAGTTGTTCTAAGAAATCAAACTAGAAGAGTATCTTCATGTATCAGCTGATTGACACACGACCTTGACATGCAAAATGAAAATATACACTAGCACCTTGGATTTGTGTCTCATGAGTCACAATCAAAACTTTTTTGCACAAATATTTGCTTTTTTTTTTACATCCATATATATTGAGAACTGCAAAATCAGGTTCATACTACACACAGCAAGCTAGCTATGTTTTGGTCAAACTTGAGCAGAATTAGGACGCCCACATATCATAGGGAGTTTTGTGGTTTTCGGTTAATTTCACCTTTTCACCTCTCCCACCTTTTTCCAGTTATCTGTGAGAAAAGCAAGTGGTTAAACTTCTGATGCCATAGTCCAAACTCTAAGCAATTCCTTCATTAAGAAGTGCAAGTGCAGAGGCAGCTCTTACAGTAAGAAATTATTCTACCTATGGTTTTTGTAGCCATGAAACATCACCAGCCTCATCAAGAAACACTCATCAAGAAAGTAACTAGAATTATTCTCCTAATACCAAACATGAGCCATTGGCATGTAAATATCATAATTCTCAGTGAATGCACTTTCTGAGGAGGAAACAGTCCCACAAGTGAGTAGAATTAGAGTATAAATCAAGATCTTAAAAAAATGAGATACTTTCCCTCTCTCCTAGCCCAGATGTTGTTCTACGAAGGGTCCATGGGCAACAGTTTACAGAACTCAAGTTTTTATTGCAGCAAAAAGACACTGTTGCCGATTCTGCAGGGTCCGCACTATTCCTTGAGTGCGTCAGTACTGAGTGAGCGCCATGGTATTTTTGCAGCTGATTGTACTATTTTTCAGATATGGAAAATGATGCAAATTTTAATAAAACATGCAGACAAAGCTATTAATTTCTACAGCCTACTCCATGTAGTATCTCAGTCTTTTAACTAAAATCCAGCTGAACTGCTCCACTCTGGCTGCAGACAGCCAGTGGCTCTGGACTGGAAGCACAGCGCAAGGGCATCCTGCTTCTCTTGAGCCCAAGCAACACAAACACCAGATCTGGGCCTCAGCCAAAGGGGCTCTATGGACAGGGAAGCTGTATAAATGCAGTCCCCCCCCCTACCCCTCATGCATATATAAAATAAACTGGTTCTTTCCATTCCTACTATTTCTGCATGTCAATAACTGTCCTTAACACAACCCCTAGAGTCTAGGGCCACCATTTCAGAAAACTCAGATGGGTAAACTTCCTTCCCCTGCAGCAAGGGAGCTGCTCCACAAGATAAGCGCACTGCTGTGGGGCAACCACACCGCCTGGGGACGTTCCCACTGAGGCACTAAGCACGCTCACACACTGTGCCCCCTTCCACCATCTGAAGGCCCTCAGCACAGGCCTTGCACAGAGCAGCACACGTGGTCCTTGGTGCCCCCCCACAGCACTTCTTAAAGCCCTTAGCCGCAGCACACAGAGGACTCTACCAGGGATACCACAACCTGTGAAGTCCAAGAGACTTTAAGAGTTTCTTTAATCCTAGGAAACATTAAAATTCCACTTACCAGCAATAAAGGAAACCTGAAGTAGTGCCAGCTGCTCAGCATCAACCTCACACACTCCTTCCTGGATGTTAAATACAAATAAGCAAGCTTAGGACACTCCAGCAACTCCACTCCACACAGGAGATCCCTGTTCAGCAAAAAAGTGAACACATGCTCTCATTTTTATTAAAAGGAAAGCTAATTTAAAGCTCTCTCTGATATCTTGGACTCTGGAAGTGTGACGCAGGTGGCTAAAACAAAGCGGTGGGGATTGTGCTGATGCCGGCAGACCTGCCTGCAGACACTCTCTGGCCTTTGAAAGGGCCCTCTCACCATCGACGGAGCCGCTCAGCGCTGCTGCCGCGCGGGGACAAGGGACATTGCCTCACCCCGCCTGCGAGACCCCCGGGAGCCCGGGCACTGCCAGGCCTCCCACACCTTCACGTGCTCCCAGGCTCCCCCCGAACACAGGGAGGGTCACACAGCCCCTCTCAGTCCATCCAGAACTCGCAGCCCCCATCTGCAGCTGGGACAGGAAAAGAAACCTACCCAAGGCTCTTTTGGCGGGAAGCTGCCGGCAGCCTCCAGTCACTGGCAGCCCTCAGGCCTCCCCACAGCAGGCCCGGGCGCCCACTGCACAGCACTTGGAAAGAAAAGGGCACAAAAGTTATTATTTCAGTATTAAATCACTGTGGTTGATCCAAACACCACAGGAATATCCAAACTGAGCTTTTCAGCTGCTCCAATAGATTTCACACAAGACCCTGCTGCAACATTAACTTCAAAATTAGCACCATTAGAACACTCAGAGAGTCCGATAGTGATTTATTTTAACAGATAGGGTTCTGCTGATTTAAAAAAAACAAGGCTGCAATACAGCCAAAGTAAATCTACCTGGAAACTGGCACACTGCACTGCATCTAGTTTATCACTTGGAACATTTTGCCATGAGTGCAATGCAGAGAGGTTTTGCTTGAGGCTGATTGTCAGGAAAGTCAGCACTTTATGTCTCAGGCACCAACAGCCTGCACCATCCAAGACACCACCTCACCCTCCCCCTGCCTGGAGTGGGGATACTTGATTCCCCCCCTCGATTCACCAAGCACCTCCTGGTCCTGCTGGAAGGCTCGTTTCTTCTTGTAGGGACTGGAAGGACTGGCTGAGCTAGAGTGGTTTTATTGATAGAGCATAAAGTTAGAGGAAAAGTTAAAACGTGTATTAGAAAACTGAAAGACGAACAATCCCCACCAACAAAACTTCAAAATGATAGTGATGTCATCTTTAAAAGCTACCAAGACTCTCCTTAAAAGATGTTTGTAATGAACACATTATTCTCAGACACCTTCTCCTGGTAACAACAACATTTCTGTAATTGTATTCTGTTAACAAATAATTTTTATTACCTCAAATAAAGGTGTGAATCCACATCAGACTTTACTATTAACACATGATTAGCAGCAACACCAGTGTTGACTAGAAGTATGTAGTCTGTCTATTTTTTAGATGTAGTCATCTTTTATATGAATCTTGCATAAAACTTATCGGGAGATCTTTAACAAACAGGACTAAGTCCTGTCAAATTCCCCAGCCATATACCATGAACACAGAGCAGTGTAGCTGTTAATAAGGGTATTCATCATGAGACAGCCTATTTTTGGCATTGTATATGACAGTCTCAGTAACTTACAATTGTCCCTTGAATGTGAACTTATCATTTAATTACACTGAGAGACTGCTTTCCCATATCACCCAGCAAGTTAGTTAACCACACAGCAATTCTCCAGCCAATCCAAGTCTGATTGGATCAACCTAAGGTGCACAACATATCTTTCAATTCCTGGGAACCCCCTATGGAGCAGTCTGTTTATTTCCACCCGTTTTTTGGGGTTTTTTTCTTGAATTTAAACATGCACTGTCAATTGCTCCAAAATTTTTAACAGATAAGTTGCTTAGACAAATTTTGTTCCATCAAAAAACACCCAATGTTAAGCCAAATGGGCCTCTAGAAAGCCTTAGAAAAAGTACCAATTAAACATTGGAAAGAAAAATAGATCAGTCATTGGCAAAGGTTTTATTTATTCTTAATCACTGTATCTTAATAAAAACAACAGGTTTCACTGGATAATTTATATATTTAGTATGGATTAAGAACTCATAGGTTTGCAAAGAATGTGAGGTACAAGAGACTTTTTTGGTATAGAAAGCACATGCTTATGTTAAAACATAATTGCTTGAGACCTTGCAGTGCCCTCAAGTTCTATTAAATGTGTATTTCTTTCCTTCTATTGTATGCTTCATGCAATGCTGACAGATAGCCAGTGCTCTACCTTGCTGCAGTTCAGTTTCATGGGGATGTGAAGCAGCTGTATCCTAAAGGACACGGTCAATCTGAAATGACACCTAGCTTTTATAACATCATAGTATATCCCCTATAGTTATTATATCATTCTCCTTACCTGAAAAGATACACAGAAAAAGCATTGCTTCCTGCAAGAGGCTCTCAATCTTCTGCAGACAACAGCAAGAAAGGAAAAGGGGTGTTGCCTCATTTCTCCCATTCTGCTTAACTGCCAGAACTAACCCAACTGCACAAGCCTTAAACAGCAACACAAGCAGGTGCCCCAGTCACCTGCAAGTTTGGTCTGGACCAATAGAAGTCAGTATGTATTGCCCATGCAGTACATATTACATTCCCTTAGAGAGGCATTAAAATGCCAGCTACATTTAAACAAGTGAATGTCTGGCCCCTAATAAAACCCACATAATTTAATACTAATGAGTCTACCAATTATGACCTAGTCTCTGAACTTCCTTTCTGGGAAAAATCATTGGGAAGGTAGTTCAATGCCAACTCTAGCAATTACATTACTGCTCCAATATAGAGAGACTCAGCTTTGCTTCTGGTCATTGCATTAACTGATTTGGGGTGCAGAGGGGAAGGAGTGAGGTGTGATTGCCTCCCTGTGACAATGAACAGAATCTAAACAAGCTTGCTAATCCTCAGACCAAGCAACTGCTTTCACCTTAATCAGAATATACTGCTGACTTTAATGGGAGCAGAAAAAAAGAGTAGGAAAATGCTTTGAAAGGGGTAACTTCTGCTAAATAACTTAACCTTGCTGTGGCTTTATAAGGATTCCCACTTGAGAAGTGCCACAAACCCCATGTTCACCAGTGTGTCTTTCAGTATCTAAAGAAATTATCCTTGAGATACATATAGCAAGACCATAACACTACAGACTGCAAGATGGAGGGCTTTCAATCTCCTCTGGGCTTCTTGTTGGACCTGGATGCTGCCATATTATTTTCTGTTTGTGGTAGAACTCAAGATTAGGTGGAAACTGGGTTTTCCTGCCAAATCAAAAAAACTACTACTTGGTATCAAGAGGAAGAGGGCAACCAAATTTACAGGGCAGCTCAGTATAGCATTGCCTGCCATAATTTTCTTTCTGCTTCCTGCAATAAGGTTGCCAGCTTAGGTCTTTCACCCTCACTCCTCCACTAGAAGACTGTGTCCATTCATCACCTATCCAGACTTATAATTAAGTGCTTAACATGTGTAATGAATAGGTTCAGCTATATCAATAAGCTCCATTTTGAGATGACTGTTGAACCACACAGAAACTTTGGCTGATTGTACAACAGACCCATCTACCTTCTACACTTGGACCTGCCAGAGTCCTGTGAGGCATTCAGCACACATACAATTAGATGCTGTACCCTTGCCTCTTCACAGCCATGACCCCCACTGTCTGCTTCTGGTGTGGCCTCCTTCTGGAAGCCCTGCAGAACCTTCTGGTAGGCAACACAGGATGCTAGTGCTATATCTTTAATTCACGGCATACCTTTACTTTCTGTGACATGCTAAGATAATACAGTGAGGAGTTCTTTAGAAATGCTATAAATAGCTTAAATAAATAGATATGCTCTGTGGTGGGTCCATAGCTCCGGAACTGGCTCTCGCCAGAAATCCATCAGAGCCTGAATCTGGCAAGCTCTCATAGGAGATGCAAGACACATCATCTTACATTCCAGCTCACTAAATGCAAGTGCCTGGCTAGTTCTGTGAAGGGAAAAAAAAACCTGGAAGACAAGGGGTCACTCCCTTTGCCAGCTCAAAGTTGCCTGCCATTAGTTCACTGTGTACTAGCTGTTGGAAAGGGCACAGAGATACTACAGTGCTAGTGCCTTATAAATACATACTATAATTAAAGCTAATTTCTACAAGAAACAGCTTTGTGATCCTTTGATACAGAGGGCTCACAGTGGATGTATGATATCATCTTTGTTATTTCTAAACAATGTTGCATACAGTAATGCTGCCAAACTTGTTAACTCCTCACCTCATCCCTTGATGAGCTATGACTGCATCTTTAAAAAAAGATTGCTCAGAAAGGTATGCATTTGATAGTCAGACAAAACAGCCTCAAAATCACTTTAGGGCATTAGAGAAGTGGCTTCTATTCCCAGCCTCTGAAGTCAAATAACTGTCACAACTTTGTCTAAACTAACCAATGCCTAGGGTTTCAAGGTATTTAATTACATAATAAGTAAATTATAGAAACAGAGTAAGTGGAAATGCCTCACATTCAGAGTCAGACATTTTGTCTCAGAAAGTCTGGCTTCCTTAGCTCACTCAGCAGAGCACCAAGATGAAGTAAAAATTAGCATTGTTACATTATTTCTTTTTATAGCACTTTCCTGTAAGTCCATAAATGCCAGCCCATTAATGTGCTCTCATTCACTAACATTACCTATTTTGTCCTTAAAGAAAATAGTTTTCTATGCATTTTTTAACATCAAAAGCAGACATTCACCATTTTAAACTTTTCACAGTGGGACAATTTCCGGTGTTTCCTGCCAAGACCTGAACATTGATAGTTTAATGTGGCTATTTATATATATTTTTACTGCATGAAGCACACATTTTATCTTGCTCACAGAGTATTTGTTTAAAAAAAGGCAGAGTTCTACCTTCTTGGTTGTTACAATTCTCTCACCTCTTTCTAACCATGCTGCAAGTCTGTCAAGAAAAGCTCCAAAATAAAGTTAACATTATAATCATTACAAGTAAGTCACACTGGCATTTGTGTAGGAAGACACCCCCCTCCCTGCATGCTTCTACTACGGTGGCAAACTTATTTCAAAAATTCTGATGAAACACTTTGTAAATTTTGTTATTCTGTGATGATAATAAATCATTATAGCCTTAAACACTTCTCTAGCTTGGAGCCTCAGTCACAAATTATCTTGTCATTCTGACCAAAACATTCTCCAAAAAAGCTTGACAAGTGCTAAAACCCAGAACATGAAACCATGTGTTGTTGTGAAAGCAAGATTCAGAAATGTCAATTAATTAGATTAAGAGGCTACTTTTAGCTTTACTTGTGTTGCCAAATAACCCTTAAAATATGCATAGCAGTGGAAGTCTACCTCAGCAATACAGTACTTCTGTACAAAATAAAGACAATGGATCTGGCTAATAGAGGGAATTATTGTATCTGTCATTCAGACAAGGAGAACAATCTAGAAGCAAATGTCTTGCTTCCCTTTCCACTGTATGGCTTCACAAGCAAGATAAATTCTGCCACTTACATGTTTAGGCACAATTTTTTTCCCCCTGAAATCTGATTCAGATTAGAAAATAAACATCAAATCATTGTTATGCATCTCCATAAGAAAAATGGATTTCTAACATCACTCTGTGTAGCTGTGTCTTCCTGTCCATAAACTATCACCCTTTATTTGCATCTTCAAAGTTCACTTTAGGGGAAAAAAAAAAAGTGCTGCAATTAAATTTTTATTCAACTTTCTCATAGCTACCCCTAAAATTTTTATCTTTAAATAATCCATATCCTCAATTTTATTTACACTATAAACTGTTCCTATATTTTAATGGTATGTTTGCTTTAAAAGGGGTTGTTGGCTTTAATAGCTCAGTTATTATCTTTGTAAACTAACATTCCACATTCCTCCAAACTAAATCCTAGCAAATCATCTGTGCTTGCGTTTGGAACACATACTCCACCACTGAAAATAAAGTTTAAGCCAAATAAATGTTCTGTTCAAATTAATATACATAAAATGAATAGCTAAGCATAGATCAGTTTTGATGGATTTAAAGCAGGTTTGTCAGTGGCAGGAGGGCCATGATACGCAATACACCTGAAAAAATGGAACAAACCAGCTCAATTTCCTATAACCTCTACTATTTTGTGTTACAGTTTTTAATGCTAGAACACTGTCTCTTTAGAAAAAATTAAGAGCTCCTGTTGTTATGAAACATATCACTAGCAATATGGATCAGTATAAAGAAACTGGTTACTACACATAGGTGGGTAAGCAGGAAGGACCCCAACAGTGGCATATCTGCAGCTGAAGGAAGTCTGTAAACTGCAGGTTGTGACCCAGGACAAGACCAATTTACACCCCAGGAGAGCCTTGGCTGTAGCTTAGGAACAATAATGAGATGCTTACCTATTTGCAAGTTAATTTGTAATTGAAACAAAAAATATTTTTTCTCATCTTTACCCTTCCATTCTGTCCTTTCAAAGGACCTTATCTCTGCCATAGCCATCATTTCTCTGGAGGGTTGTGGGCATGGCAGAAGACCCAAAGTTACAGTATATAACTTCAAATACCATATATAGTGGCATCAATCCTTGAGCAATAACCAATTTTGAATGACATTTAGTAACTCAAATAATGAGTTTTGGCCTTTAGCTGCAATTTTAATTCTTCAGCTTAAAAAAAATAATCATTATTTCAATAGTTTCATTTTCCCTTGTTAACTGGGGGCTAACTGCTAGCCATGTTACAAGCAATTGTTTCTAGCAATTAACCCTGTTCCTCCCTTGCCAGAAGTCTCCATGGCCCAGACATACTCTGCTAAGCAAGTCTTTATCCTTCCTCATTCCTTGACCCTTCCCTTCTTCACAGGACACACAAACAGTCTTTTGGCTTCTCTCTCAGCTTGTGATTAAAAGGTGATGGTACATAACCATTCCTTGAAGCTATAGAATTTGAGTCTAGCCTCTGCACACTGCAAAGTGGGACTCTACAGAAGATATCCTGTGCAGGCCCTCTACTGAAGGGGGGACTAGACAGTAAAAAACCCTCTATGTGTTAAAAAAACTCACAAAAAAAAAAAAGGCCAAAAACCCCCCAAAACCAAACAAACCACCAAGACAGTTCTCCTAATTTTTAGACACACCAGAAACTATTCTTAAGTTCTCTGGCCAAGGCTTGTTAAAAGCAGAACATCCTAAATGTTCTAAAAATGTGTATGAGAAGCAGATGGATTTATTTCCTTACACGAGGAGCCTTAAGTCAAGTGCAACAACTGGAATATAACGGCCACCAAGGATCAAGACAAAAAAAAAAAAAATCAGTGTTAAAGGCACACTGCACACAAAGGCATCAGGTGCTGCACCTGCAATCCACCCCACCACTGGCTGAGCTGCCTGGGAAGAGGTAGAACCTTGCCTGCTCTTCAGCTACTCTCCAGCCAGGCAAGGGACACCTTCCATGGGTTGTGTGTCCCACGTGTCCATTCCTTCAGATATTTTGGAGACTCCAGGAGTTCTCAGCCAGCCTTAGTCAGTTGCTTTGGCACTTAAATACTGCTCTTAATGTCTGTGCTTGGAGAAGCCCTATGAAATTGTGAGCCCTGGCAGAAAATAGAGCAGCAAGGGCTAAATTAAAGTAAAATTTAGTAATGGGGCCCAAATGTTAACATGCTGTATTTATCTCAAACTTATTAGCATTCCTATGAGTCTCTGAAACACTTTATTACTGATACATAGAATTGTGCTGCTATAATAGGCTTCCCTGAGGAGTAACTAGGACTCCAGCTGTACTGCAGGATATGTTGTACTACATATTATAGGGTTAAATGGTGCTGTCTGTTATCTGCACAATGTGTGTATTGCCAGTGTAAATGAGGGACCTCATTTGAGAAACCTCAAGTCTGCACTGAAACACTGAAAAGGTTTGTTCTATTAAAGTGAAGGGTCCCTTTTTCCAGTGCCAGTGACTTAGTCATATGATTGCTGCAGAAAACTTAATGCCTCTGCCAGCAAAAAAATTAAGCTGTGTCTAAAGTAACTCTACCTACCAGCATTAGAGGACTGCAGCCTCACCTGAGCACAGAAGGCAGTCACAGTGTAGAACAGCAAAATGTGAGGCCATTCACTGCCTGTCATAAAAGGTTAGCAAAGGCTAAGGCACATAGGTCCCCTTCCTCTGCTAAGAGAGAAAGCTGGTATTTCTTCCTACACAGCACATGAAAAGCCTGATGAACTGAACTGTTGACATAAGTGTCATGAAAGTTCCACCGAAATAGTTAAAATGCGTATAAACAGTAGCAATATATGGCAGGAAGGTGGACACAACATTACAAATAACAAACATACTCTCAGTAATAGCCATGCATACCCGAGATGTTTAAAAAGGAGCACGGATTACAGGAGCCCTCAAAGTTCAATTTCGGATTATTCTGCAGCACAAGTAGGTCAAAACCACCCACATCAGTTTGTCACCAAGTGCAGTGATGGTGACTGCACTCCTCTGCAAGCTGCTCCATGCTTAAGTAGTGGTGAGAGTTGTGTTCCCCTTGATAATCTTATCTCCACATCCCTTACTGGAAGCTGAACTGATTAACTTTTGTCCTGCCCTTGGTAGACACATAGAACACCATTTTATAACAACTTTTTTAAAAAAACATAGCTAAAGACCATTATCATGTCCCTACTGAGACTTCTCATTCCTAGACTAAACAAATCTGATTCTTTTAACTTTTCCTCGTAGGTCATGTTTGCAAAACCTCTAATCATTCTTGTTGATCTCCTCTGGATTCTCTCCAATTTGCCTCCATCTTTCTTAATGTCACCAACTTCAGCAGAAGTTTTGCAGCGTGGAGAATTGTTTCTTGCTGCAGAAGCCACCTGACACACTGACCTTTAGCTCAACAATGAGAAATAGCATACAGGCTTCCTTAAAGAAAATGGTATTACGTATATACTGTCATGTACACTTAGTATCATGCCACCTGCTTGCCACATCACCCACTACTTTGCCTTAGCAGCAACAAAGCAACAACAATAAAAAGCTGCTTCTTCTGTGAGCCATTGCACAGTCTTATTGTATAACTTCAAACCACAAGAAAGCACAGCTGGGCTGTTTTAAAATACTATTAAAAGTTGTGGGTTTTTTTTTCTCTCCACCTCTCAAAAAAAGCAAAGCAATTTCAAGAAAACAGAACAGACCAGCACAAAACTCTGTGTGTGGGAAAGGCTGTGTACTCACTGTTACATCGATGTTAGCCAAAGTTACAGAGCTCATAATTAAGAGAAAGAGAACAGCATACCAAGCCTTTATCTCAGTCTGAGTACTAAAATGAGCAGAAGACTTCTTCAGCAGGTCTGTGAGTTAAAATTCTTATAAGTAACAACTCATAAGACTTGCCTTTTTCACTGGAGACTGTGAAGTCCAACAAGCAGCACTTCCCAGGAAAGCAGCCAGCAGAGAAAGCCAAAGGCTAGTGGTGCTAGGCACTTTAACCTGCCCCACCACACAGGAGTCAATAAGTCTCCAAACTTCCTCCTAGCTTCTATTTAACTCAATAAGCATCTAAATTTCTGCCAGCTGAGGAGTGCCAAGCTCCCTGGCTGCTGATGGCCTGCAGGTGAGATGTGGTGGGCTGAGCTCTGCAGCTCCTCAGCAGGTAGAAAGTGGGGGGCTTGTAGAGTCTGGTCTGAGCTGTGCTGGCCATCACCCACCATCTGGGTTCAGAAGGAAAATATGTCAAGAGCTGGGGAGCAGCTCAGCCCATCAGAAAGCCTTCTCCAGTATAGGGCAAAATGCAAATGGAAGGTAGATCTCCGGCTACTGGGCTGCAAGCTGGGTGCTGTGGTCTTCAGCTCCAGGAGAGGGCTTGCAGCTGGGATTGCTAAGCAACTGATAGGAATCACCTGTCTGGGCTCCATTAGCCAAACGTATTAGCACAGGTGCTTCAGCTGCTCTCCATAGTATTTCACTTCTAGGAGCTCAGTTATGTTGCTGTGTCTGACCAGCCTCAAAAAATCCCCACTTGGCCACCCGATCTTCTCTGTCATTTGTAGGGCAGCCTGGGTGCCCAGCAGAGCATTTCTGTTCAGAGAACAGCCCTGCAGAGCAGAGAGGACAAGTGGGTCAGAAACCTCAGTGGTGTGGTCCTGCATGTCTCTGATGGGTTTGTGGCATTTGTCATCCCCCAGACAACCTCTGAGAAAAGAGGTCTAAACAGGTTTGCAAGAAAACACAGCAGATGGTCTATAACCAGGGTTTCAGAGGAGCAAAAGAAGCAAAATGTGTTCGCAGAGCATGCTGCTTATAGAGGAGCGTGCGAAGCTCTGGGCTGCATCCAGCAGAAGAGGGGTTAAAGCAGCTTTCTGAGTGCAGGAAAAAGGCTAAGAGGGAGTATTACATGTGCTGAGAGTGCTTCTATGGGATCAGAACTGTTTACAATATAATGTGCCCGCACCTGTGGGTTGGTGTGGTTTTGCCTGCTGTTCAGTGCTTCCTGAGAAGCTGCTAACACACCATAGCTGATGAGGCCACTGTTTTGATCTCTCCCTCCTTGGAACCTCTTCTAGTGCCTTTAATAAAGGCTCTATTAAGGAAGTACAAGTGGGTGCTTTGTGCTTCTTCAATCCTGATTTATACTTCTAACATTAAATACTCAAACACTCTCAATTTGTGCCTTTTTTTATCTAGTAGTGTCTTGCTGGAGACTTACTTACATCTTGCATCACATATTTCCTTTTTCTCTTTGTATGTTTTCGGTGCTCTCACACCCTACCCAAATCTTATGTTGAAATTCAGAGGCATACTGAAGCCCTGTCATTCAAATTATTGATGGTAACCAGTCTGTCTGAGGGGTGAAGGTTGGATTAAAATGCTTATCACATAAAGAAGAAGCATATGGCATTTACAAAATCTGGGCCAATGAAGAACGAAAGGTTCGTGTTTGCTCCCAAAACAGGAGCAAGCATCTCCTGAGGGTTATACATGGATTTGGTTCAGAAGGAGCTGGAGAATCTCATACATTTTGAAATCATGTGGGGTATGAAATCAGCATAAGTTACAGCTGCCCTTAGGTGCTTTCTTTTGAGTGGTCAGTGCCACAATCATTCAGCAGAGCACATTGATCTCACTGACTTTGGCAGAATTATAGACGGCCTGTTTGCATGAACCACTGCAGAACAATTTATCTGAGGTATTAATCATCTCTTAGATAAGAGTATTTGGACTGCAGATTTTTCTTGTTACCCAGTTTCCCTCCTGTGTTTTTTGTTGGGTTTGTTGGGTTTTCATGTGAAATTTTAAAATCACATTTATGGGTTTTTTTTAATATTTAGGATCCTGGAGTCCATTTTGAAGCCCTGTGAAGTACAGGCTGCCATGTGTGCTACTACTAGCTGTAGTCTGCAGAGAAGATGGGGAAGTGCTAGTCTTGTATTTCCCCTTTCTGACAGCAGCTCTGATTTGGAAATTCATTTGCCTTTAGTGCAGCAAATAAAAATCAAGACCCTATTTGTCTTTCATCTTCCAAATGCACACACAACAGGAAAAAAGTGAACATTTTCTTAGAGACTGGAAGAATTACTAAAATGTATAGTGTTGATGGGGCCATTTTACCCACTTCTAGTAAAACCCCTGGGACACTGTGTCCATGCTGCTCCAGGCATGTTTACAGTGTGGTGAGGGCAGTGTCCCAGGCACCTTGAAAATTAGGCTTCCCTGCCACGCCCAGGGAAAGCCCTGCTTGGATCAGCCAGGCTGTGCCTTCTGGGGAACCTCCTCTCTCTATACCACACAGCCATAGCCTTCAGAAGAGGACTTTCTCAGTCCCACCCTCCTCCCTCCCCACGGCTAGTACAAATCATTGCTAGTCTGTTCTTCATGTCCCCAAACTACCCCCAACAGCTGGAGAGCACTGTAATACATTTTGTAGAATGTCTCCATCTGCTCTGCCCTTCTCTGCAGCTCTGCCACAACGCATGCTCAACTTCCTGGCACAGTCAATGGGAATTAATGCAAAGAAGACCACAGCTGGCCCTGACTGGCTGGCCCCTGCCCTCCAGTGTTAATCTGCTGCTGTTCTTCCTATTTGCCCTGTGCAAGACAGCATTAGAGATGGAAATGCACATTGTAACCCCCAGTTAAGCCACTTCTTGCTTCCTAATTACTGGTGTATCCCCATAATTACTTTTAAGTGTTATTTTAACTCCAGTGATTTCCAGATACATTTAATAGGAAGAGCTCATTCTTCTGGGCTCCTCTAAACACAACCCTGTGATAAATTCATGTTTTACCACAAGTCAGAGTGCACAAGAGAAAATTTTCCTCCATTTAGAGGTACAAAACCCAGTAATCTTACCCTGAAACAATTGTACTGAACTGAAGCACTCCTCCTCTTTTCTACATCTACTTTTAAGATCCCTGTCAACACAGCCCTTCAAACACATTTGATTGGGTTGGGGCTCATCACGCTGTCACCAACTCACTTTTCATTAGGCTGTTGCTCTCTGTTAGCCTAGCCAAGCAGAAGAACTCAAACACATGCACAAATTAAATCGACATCCAAACTCCACCAATATACAAAGCAATTTAAATGATATTCATTAGAGCGATGACAAGTCCTGATGAGGCTTTCAGGAGCGGAGTCCTTCAGCTTCTGCCGACTCGGTTTCATGGTCATTGAGGCGGAACTGCAGTGACTGTACCTCTAGTTTAGAAAAAAAAAAAAAAAAGAGCTGAGAATATGACTCTGCTTCCTGACACACCTACCTCATTCTCCCTCTCTGCACAGGTTTACATGTGAGCACAAGCTTTAAGCTTTTCTTACAGTTCCTCACAGGCTTTCTATCACATACACGCTTTAGCAACTCCCTTTCCTTTCCCCACCACCTACAAATGCTCCAATTAAAAAGAACTCCATTTTCAAGTAATTTCATTTCACTTGGCTAGAAAGGTCACTAACTCACAATTATGATGGCTATAAACATGTCCTCAGTTTCCTACCATGCGAGAATGAATATGATATGTTGAAGCTTAATAAAGAAGTATTTTTCTGTGTTAATTTATACTAAAGTTTAAAAGTTACCCTCTCTTCATTTATATTTTTTGATACTAAAAGAAAATAATAAAATATGGACACTGTCTTCTCCACGGGGAGTGGAATGGGGCTGACAGGTCTAATATAGGTTCTTCCACAGTGCCAAATCATTTGAAATTCATTTCCCTTGAGACCAAAGTCCGTAATTCAGGCATCAAGAGGTAAGAAATCAGAAAATGAGCTTGCTATTTGGCTACAAATAAGGTTATGCTGTGCCACTTGTGAAGTTTAAGCATATTAGGGAAGAGATGCCCATCCTCACCCTCATGTGATACTAGGAAAGCCCAGTGGGTGACATGAGGGGCACATAATCATTTTTGCTTAGGTAGGGATGATGCCACTATTAGCTGTGACCAGCCCCACCACCCGTCCCCACCGCTCACCTGGGAATCAGGGCTGTGGCTGCCACTGCCAATTTTTACTTCTTTTTGCTTGCTCTGCAACAGCCTATTTTACTTCTTGAAACAGGCTACGAATTTTTAAAATATTACTTAAAGAAAATGTCTTGTTATATGATTACACAAAAATGTCTTCTTTTTTGGCATAGCTGCCTTAGGTTGTAATTCTGAATTTTCCTTTTCAAATGCTCCTACAATGAAAGATAGGCACGTTAGTATGGAAGTATGATTTGCATTTGCACATTTTCATTTAATAAAGGTTATATGTACGAACTTGGTGAGTGGTCTGGACATACCCATCTATCCCAAAAAGTCTGTATGATTTTAATTCTCTTAAAGATTATTTAACCAGAAGTGTATTTCAAGCTATAAATAAGGCTAAGTGAACCAGGCAACAGCTGCTGAGGAAGTTAATGTGTCCCACATAAATGTTGTAATACACTGCTGAAAACCAACCAAACAAAATGCTACCCTAACACATAAGCTGGATACCAAGTATAAAGGAAGATTGTTTTTACATGTAGAAAATTAATTTATGTAACAGCACCACTGTATTTGTGTATGTAGTAGATGATGAATACAGCACATGAGCCATGTGTTAGTAAAACTTGGTCATCTTTTTTATGCTGAACATTTAGTTAAAATTACTGCCCCCAAACCAAGGCCTGAAAACAGATTATAACCTCACTGATTATTCCAACGCTTTCAGACATGTATAATGATGCATTAACACATAATTCTGCTCCCTTCTGTAAATGACCCTGATTCTTTCTTCCCTCACTGCTAAAAAATTGACTTCTTATGCAAATACTCCTCAATGAGAGCTGTAGTATCATAATCTCAAACATATACAAGCTTTTTATTATTATAGGATAATTACTGGAAACTCAACAAAATTCACTACTACCACACCCTGAACAGAGCCACTTTCATATTCCGAGATGGCAGCATGATGTGTATTTCTCATTCTCCCATTTACCTACATCAGGTCAACCAAGGGCTGGAAGACACATGTTGGCACAAAGTCCCAGGAGAAGAGAATTTACTGGGTTTGGGTTTTTTTTTTGCTGGAGATTATATGTATTTGCTAGCAACACCCAAGGGAGTTACACATTTGTATTTCCACTGCTGAAATGGTACTGTCAGGTCTTAATAGAGATATTTCATCCTTTGCTAAGACTGAATAGTGACTTTCAAAAAGTTGAGTAATCTTGAAAATCTTCTTTTTTTTTTCTTTTTTTTTTTCTACTTTCCTTGATAAATTCTATTTTTATGACCATTCCTGCATTTCAGCTCTGTGGAGCAGTGTGGGTAACAGACTACTTAGGAGAGCTCCAATATATTATTGTAACAAAAAGTTGCCCAAACAAAGGAGACAAAAATATTTGCAATAATTTTATATTTTTAAGAAATATATAAGGCTCTTTTGATGTGTATTTTAAAATACAAAGTTTATTAATTAAATTTAGTTTCATTACCAGTCATCTGTCCTACTTGCATCACAGTTACTCCTTTTTCTGTTGCAAAATTAAGTAAGATTCTTCTCTTTGATATATGCCAGTACTTTTTTTAAATCTCTAAGTATAGCCAAATTTTTTTCTGTCATAAAATGCAGAGTCATATCTGTGTCTAGTTTTATATAGCAAGATACATAGCCATATTAAAATGCAACAGACAATTCCCTTATTGATAACACTGATCTGTCTTGGTTTATATAAAAAATTGCACATCGTGTTTACCATAAACACAACTGCATAATTAAAACACTGTACTTTGAATTTTAATACAAAAATAAAATATAATAAAGATTCAGGGAGGACTTTGGTTTCAGGAGAAGATCCTTACACTAGCTTCAATGTCATACTTTAGTTAATTATAGATTTCTTACTCACTAAAACTTAAAAGACACATTCAACGATATTTTTTTTTTTTCCTGCTAAATGTTGACTCCAGTGAACAGCTCTCTAAGATCTGGCATATTGATTTCTTGTTGTGAAGTGAGCTGTTCAAGCTCCATTTAAGATTTTCATCTTGCATGTAGCCCTGAGCACATCATAGCACCATAAATTAGTTAAATTGCATATTTATCACAAATGTTATTTTAAGATACTGCGTAAATGTGATGGCTGGAAGATATACAGTACACTGCAACAAGCCACTACTTGGGTGGGGTTAGACCAGGGTCACCTTTATACACCTGTGATTTAAAGCTCTTCCTACCCCATCATAATTTCATTTTTAAACTCTTTCTTGAGGCATTTTGTTTTGTCTCTCACCCAACCTGCATATTTCTAAATAAAATATCAAATGCAAAGCAGAATTCAGAACTCAGATGCATATTTTAAAATCCTGCATCCATACCTTCCTATTTGTCTAATAGGAAAAAAATTATCTTAACATAGCTAGGTTGGTGATTTGGTTAGCACTAATAGTTACCATGCCAATATACATATCAGTGTATGGTTGAAAAGAACATTATTCTAGTTCATTGATTCTCTAAATTCTTTATAATGTGAAATCACATTGGTATGCCAGTCCAGGAGGTTTTGAAATGCAAGCTGAACTTTATTTTAATAAATTTGGGATATGCAGATCTTGACTAGCCATTCATTTGCAAAGTCTCAAGCACATTTAAAAATGGTATTAAAAAGTAATTTCTGGTGCACACTAACAGGTCACTCACTGAATTCTTACCCAGAATGTCTCCTCACTGCACATTGAGACCTAGATAAATCAGGCCCAGAAACTGACTTTTACCAGATTAGGTGCAGTTGCATCAGTGGTATTTGGTGTTTGCTATCATCAACCTCTTATCTATATTTTAAGAATAAACAGAAGGAACACTGCAAAAGACTCTGTAGTCTCTTGCTTTTACTCCCTCCGTGTCCCAGATACCAGTCTTGCATACAGAGCTTTTAGCATTACTATTATAAGTCAATGGCGCATCTTAAAAATACATTGATTGACAATATATGCAATAATCTGCCAGTCTCCTTATGTGTGAATTTCTGCTTTGCAACCAAATACTATATTTAAGCTGTTATAATTTGCAAAGGAGGAATTCTCTGCTGTAGAGGTAAAAAGTTTGGCTGCATTTAGATTGAGATCATCTATTTGCAAAAAATGCGGAAAGCCACCGGGAGGCTCCATGAAAGACTTGAGCTAGCCTGGCTGCCTCGCCTATGAGTGAGGGGGACTCCTGGGATGATACAGTCAACTAGCAAAACGGCATGCTGCAATTTTATTGCTGGAATTTGAGCTGAGGCCATAAACATTGACACACAAATGACCTTAAAATCAGATACAACTGTGAGCGAAAAGAGGAGGAAAAAACCCAGAGCCCTGATCATTAATCCCATCCACTAGGCCTGCTTAGCAGCGTTTGCTACACAATGAACAGAACACCCAGTTACATTTTTGTAACATGGTACTTTACAGTTACAGAGAGGGAAAGAAAGACAGAAAGAAAGCAAGCAAGGAAGAGAGGAAGGAAAAGAACAAACCAAAGATTGAATTAGTTGCTTACTGGAAGACAGCGGATTTTTTTTTTTTTTTAAGGAAACTGTACATTTGACATTCAGACACTAGTTATTACTTAAGACATGATTCTTTAGTGCTGTAATGGTGGTTTTGGTTCCCATGTAACCGTCTCCAGACTCTGAGTTCACCTAACTGGCAAAAGACCTACATGCTTAGTAATTTAGGTGCTTCAGAAACGCAAATTGTTCTCAATGGTTTTGATGGGATGACCTGTCAACACCAGCAGAAGTCGGTCATTATCATATAAATGCTTCCGCTTGATTGTATTTGTTTGTCATGTGTTTATTCCTGTTTTTCTCTCCCTATCTGCTGTGAATGCTGCACAACAGCACAGAGGGCGATGAGAGGACTCACTTCGAAATCACAAATTTTATTTCAAGTCATCCTACTCCTGTCATTTGAAAATGCTGGGTAGATGGGAAGGGATTCTCTAACCTGCGAAATACCCAGCAGTGCAAACTTGCAGACTCTGCTCGATACATTCAGGGAGAATGCAAGTGAGCAGCAGTATCTGCCTGGGTTTGAATCCACAGCACAGCAAAACACCTATCTGCTTTGCCACACGTTGCTTACAAACCCCATCTTCACAGTCAGCCTTACCTGATGTTTAGAAAGGAGTTATAATGCTCATTTATCTTTTCTAGGGGGAAAAAAATCTGTTAATGCAGCCTTTGAATAAGTGCTACCCTGCTCTTTAAATGCTAAAGTTCACTAAAACTCCGGTGATTTATGTGCAGCTTTTGACTGCCAGCACCTGGCAGATGAAGAAACCTACTCAAGCTTCAGTCATAAACAGATAGCATACAATTTAATTTTAATGTGCTCGTTAGTCGTAGCACATTTCAGACATAATTGTGAACGCAACACAAAATTATAGCAAAAAGACAATTTTAATGCTGCTGTAGAAAAAAAGGTTATATGAAGAGTCATATAATGGTGCTTCATTGTCAACAACAAAACAGGGCACAGAGTGCATTACAGTGTCTGTGCTGTTTACATGCCAATATTTTATACATAGATTCTCATATGGTGTCAGCTGTCAGTTACTTCTGCAAATTAACTGCCAAAAATGGAGACGAACAGAATCACTTAGTGTGCTGGTAACCACGGGTTACCTTTCATATGCCTAAAGATAAAGCTGCAGTATGGAATCTTGGGAGAATAATTAGGCAGAACAAAACAGAAAGTTACCAATTGAAATAAAAAGGCATTCTACAATAGGAAATAACAACCAAGAGCGCTTATAAATAAGTAAAAGAGGTTATATCACAGAATGCCTCATAACTTTTTAAGCAAAGTATTACAGTACAAACATTTTAAAGGCTTTATCAATGTTTAGGAAATACAGTACAAGTTTTTCAAATAGATTTAACCCTTTGAGCACTGAGTTTATTTTGAATTTTTTTCTTTTTTTTATTATTTTTTTTTACTAATAAATACCTTTAAAAGTCTTGTTGTGCAAAACAGTTAGAATGCATGCCAGGAATGCAGTCCGTGGCTTCTGTTTCTTCAGACGGTTTAAAAAAAATAAACAAAACAACAAACAAAACCAAAACAAAACAAATTATAGCAATACTAATAAATATGCATAATTTAAACATGAACCTCTATTAATATAGATGTACTGTATAGCAAAACAAACCAAAACATACTTTGCTTTAAGAATAATGTTTCTGAATACTTTATAAATGCTATCTGTGGTATCTTTCATCATATAATTTACAATGTTTGGATGTTAAAAGAAAAACTATTAGATCTAAAAAATGAAATATACACTATATATAGGTACAGTTTATACCTGGGGCTTATCAGGTACAAAACCCACTGTTGCTAAAAAAGCTGAAGAAAAAAGAAAATGGCATTAACCACAATCACATTTTCCATAAGAGATTTTGAAATCTATACAATATATACATCTATGTTTCAATGTGAAAATTATATTTTTGAATTTCAAGGTGTGAGGCACCTCTGCATAAATGGAGGTTCATATTAGTAATCAGAACTAAGCTGGCAAGGGTTTAAAAAAAACATATCCATACATTTTTACCAAATTAATGCAAAAGTGCTTCAAAGTACTCAGAGGGCTAAAGATTATAGGGTGAGAAATACCAGCACACTTAGGTCACATGAAAAAAGTGCACCAGAATTAGTTATAAATGCTTAATTAAACTGTCTGTTAATGCATGCAGCTTGATGCATCAGAGGGATGCACAGCAACTAAATCCAATTTACACAAAGATCCAAACACTTACCACTGCATTTTAACCTTCATATTTTACCAGTAACAACAGCTGATTATGCACCTCTATTTAAACACTGTACAGTTATACAAAACAGTTCAGCCCAGAGCAACTCTGGAGTTAAAATAAGAACATGTGCCAAGAACTAAACAGTAGCTTTAAGGCGTCTTTGACAGTTTTCCTCAAAGCAAATTACAGTTACTTTAATGAAAAGCAAATGCTACTGCTTCTCTAACTCTGAAACATACAGAAGATGATCCTCTGGTGACTTCCCATGTGTTTTACTAAGATGAAGTTTAACAGCATGCTTGCTTGCAAAAGTCCTGTTACAAAGTTTGCACTGATAAGAAGTTCCGATATCTTCCTCTGGAGAGGACGTCACCAGTTTTTCGGACGGTGACTTTGCTTGTGCTATCTGATTGTTAATCTGTTCACTGGACAGTTTGGACAAGTCTCTTAACCTGAAACCCAGATGCGATTCAAGATGACTGATGTAAGTTGAAGGAGTTCTGATCTGTGAAGCACAGTCATTACAAAAGAACACTGGGTGCCCAGTGTCCAAATTTTTAAGGAACTTAGTTCCCCCCGTCCTTCGGAGCTGGTATTTCACATTGGCTAGCCAGTGGCTAATTGTGGTCATCGAAAGTCCCGTAAACCTGGAAATGTGCATTCTTTCTTGAGGGCTCAAGTCTGACATGATGTATTTCCCCTCGGAAGTCTGTCGCAAACTAGCTGCAAACTGGGCCTGCAAGATGAGCAAGTGCTGAGGGTTCCAGTTAGACTGACGTCCCTTCCTTTTCTGAGCTGGTGTACTCTCTTCTGGTTCCTCTATTGTGGTACCATCAATGTCAGATTTCTCAGATATGCTGGAAGGTGTGGAAGATTTTGATGTGTGACTTTCTGTCAGGTTCTTCAGCATATCAGATATATCTGACAAGGCATTCTCGCGTAGCGGCGAGTTTGACATGAATGACACGACTGCAGATGTCTTTGCTGTTGTCACTGTAGATGAAGAAGAAGCAGAAGATGTCGATGTGGATGACAAAAGCGCTGAACCCAAAGAGCAGCTTTTGTCACTCTTGCCTTTCGTCAAATCTATGGGTTGGTCATTGTTGATGTGATAAAAATAACGGTCTAAGTGGTCTGGTTTTTTGGACTGTAGAGGTGGGGTGGCCACTGCAGCCTTTTCTGCCAAACTGTTGCTCATTTTAAAAAGCATGCTCATTGGATCCAAAGCAGGCAAAGATGGTTTTGCTGCCTTCCCAAGGTGAATATTCATGACAGATTGCAGTGCACTTAATGGATTTACAAATGGCTGTTCAGGAGGGTGATCAGTGATGATGGCTGTGCTGTTACTTAGAGAACTTACAATGGACTTAACAGGCTCTTTCCCATTTTCCACAGGTTCTACAGTTGGACTGTCCTTGCAACCCTCTCTCTGAGGGACTGGGCTGTTCTGTTGGCTTTTAAAGCCACCTTCATTGGAGGACTCCGTCTTAAGAGGCTCACTGACTTCACTACTGCATGGCGAAGGTGTCGCACGTTTCATTGGAGAAAGCTTTCCTTCAGGCTCTTTCATTTTTTCCTCCACTTTAGCCACCTTCTCAGTGACTTTCTTTACCAACTCTTCCATGGCGTGAAAGTTTGTTTTTGGCACAGGTGAGGTTTGACTGCTTGGTGGAGACACCAAGGGCTGGTTTTTAGTTGGTGACACTAGTTCATTGTTTCCAAACATCGGTTTTAATGGTGTACTCTTTCCAGATGAACCCAATGACAGCTTCATCATATTAGGCAGCTGATAGGCAGCATGAATGCTGGGGTAGCCACCCCAGCTTGGCGTGCCATTCTGGGCTTTGTTTATAGCTGATGTAACTGTGTTTTCTAAAGACTTCAATATATCTAAACCCCCCTTAGGGCTTTCTTCTAGGTCATTTTCAGTCAAGTAATGGTATTTTGAAGAGATATCATACTTCTCTTCATCTTCACTTGACTTTTCTTTGTCTTTCATTTTGTCATCAGCAATGCCTCTTTCTTTATCTACTTCTTTTTTTATTTCAACATTTAATTTAGGTGAAACACTAGAAGGTGTATTGGAAGGAGACGCAAAAGTGGTGGCAGCTAGTGGCACAGACTGGACTTTCTCATCTACTAAAGACGTTATTGTTGGTGTTGCTGGGGCTTCTATAATTGGCTTCCCTTTTTTCATGGCAGAGTTAGTGACTTTAATAAAATGTCCTGTCACCATCATGTGAGCCGTGAGTTCTTGCAGAGTGTCATGTGAACTTCCACACTCCATGCACTTCAGAATTTGAGATTTCCTTGCCTCAAAGTGCCAGGCATAGCTGGCACCATTCTGGTGACCATAGCGGTTATTTGGGGTAATGTAAGGATTAGAATTCTTTTGAAGTGCATCATTGGTATCTGAGATTGTTGCTTTTGGCGTCCCACCTGTGGAGTCTGGAGAACTTGGGAGTTCAAGCTCCAGTGATGCTTTCTTTCTAGTAGCTGGGATAATTTTTGCTGCTACGGGTGTAACAGGTTCCTTCAGAGGCACTTTTTGGTAGTGTTTTGTTTTGATCATATGAACACTCAAATCCTGAAGAGATTCAAATGAATGACCACAGTACATACACTTTAATACTTTCTGGGCATCTTCTTTCCCTTCCATTTCAAGCAAAGAACGTTTACGAGGTTTGGACCATCTTTTGGGGTTATTGTTATCAGTTTCATGGTTGTCATCTCGATAATGTCCTGTTTCATTCATGTGCACTGTTAATTCTACTAAAGTATCATAGGCAGCACTGCAGTCTTTACAACGGAATTTACTGGCTCCAGTAAATATAGAGCCATAAAGTTTACTGCTTTGTCTGTACAATTGAACTGTGCTAAAAAGACTCGGTTCAGGAAGAATTCTGCTCTGAGAAACTTGCTGCAGTGTTTTTGCCATAGCAGTCTGGTGCCAGTCGAAGCTGCCACTTCCACAACTGCTACTGCTGCTGCTGCTACTGCTGCTGCTACCATTGTTTTTTTCTGAAATTGGCTGGTGAAGGTTCAAATTGAGATTGGACCAGTAGGAATTGGAGAGGAAGTTGTTATATACAGCTTTCATTTGTTCTAAACTATCAGATACAGTAGAGTCTTCCAGTGGTATCGAAACCTCCTTGGTCTCCTCCTCATTTTTAATAGAGCTGCTCTCAAAGTCTGCCATGCGATCACTTGTCTCACTGATATGTGACTCACTGTCCATTTCATGGCTAGAAAATTCAGCTGCTGGAGAGTTTTGGTAGCTTTGGCAGTTCTTACTGAAGTCTTTTTCTGGACATGCATATTTTGCTGAAGGCTCCCCATCAATTGCATTTTCATCAGGTTCCACATCTTCTTCCACCAGAGCTGCTGCTTTTAGTTCATCTGAAACATAGGCTATTATGAAGAGAAGAAAATACAAGTTAGTTTCTGCTGATCATACTTTTGCTTAAGTGTTTTAGTCAAAGTGTACTTATTTTTAAAATTAAATAGTTAAAATTTAGTGTTTCCACAGAGCAAGAAAAAATTCTGCTCTTCAAACATAATTTGCCACCTTATTCTTCTCAAGGGGCAACAGCTTGAAATTAAAACTAAATTTGAAATTAATGAAGCACATTCTGGAGGTGGCATTCATTTCTAAAGTAATAAATTACTTGTATCAACCTCAGAGACAGCAGTTCCTGTCTGTCAATTAATATGTCTTATGCTTCTCCTACCCCTAATGCATTTCTTAACAGACAGATTCACAATTTAAATTAAGCAAGCATTTTTTGCTCATTACAGCTTTCAGATGCAATCTTTAATAAATATAGGGTACAACAAAAATAAAACATTTCTACAAAGTAAAAAAATCCCCAGTTACAATAATTAAAAAAAAGATTTTTTTAAGTGTATCATTAGTGGCAGCATATTTTAGAGGAGGAGATGGCAAAAGCAGGTGATGCAGCCTTTTGAAACAACTCACTAAGAGCAACTTAAGGATATTCAAGATGGGTGTAACAAATGACCCATTCACATGTAAACATACCTTTCTCAACAAGAAAGCCCATGCAGAATTATGTCAGGAGCTAGTTCAAGAAAATTGGTATGCCGTACTCATTCTTGCTGTATAAATATATACAAGACCTTCCAGTGGACCTTACAAATGTCAAAGTGTTTGCTCTTTAGACTACTTTGTCAATATTTACTCAGCATAAGCTACACAGACACCCAACAGGGATGCTGTCTTTCTGGCCCCCCCTTCCTCCCCGCTCCTCCCCAGTAATGCAACTGGTGCTGTAAATCTAAGATTCTCCTCCTGAATAGCATACTTGAGAACTGACAGTAAACATTTCCCTCCCCCCCCCCCCCATGTGGTGTGCATATTTCTGTGCAAATATTCTCTATATACTAAGTCTACCTAAGTTTTTCCCTTAGGCAAGAAAACTATAGAAACATTAAGAGTGGGATCATTAACCAATCAAAATAATATATTACTATATAATGTATTAATTTACAGCTAAGCATGACTGTTCTGAATTAAGTGGATTTTAAAATTTATTTGCAACCTCTCACAAATAAAATTAAAAACTTTGGAAAAAAAGCATTTCCAGTAGATTTTATGCCTTCTCTGCAACACACCTGGAATGTGTGGGTACCTGTATCTTAACCACATTCAATAATCTATAGCTTGTTTATTCAAGCAATAGTGCAGAGAAGATAATAGTTTACACCCCAAAAAGACCTACTTTAACCAACAGACTGAAAAATGTATAACAGTGTAGTAGGTATCACATACAGAGTACTGAACCTTACAAACTTCTTTCAGGGAAAGAATGTTTAAATGTAATCAGAGAAGCACAAGAGACAAAACAACTGTTAAAGTAACAATGAAATCAGGGTTTTAGTTTCACATGGAGTATTTCTTCATTCAGTTAGGTAATACAAAATATTCACTACTTTTCTTTTACATGGATGAATGGTAGTCAATCTTCCTCCAAGTGATAATCTGATCTTCAGAATATAAGTTAAACCTTTGAAAGCACAAACATATCACATAAGAACAACACACAAAAGTGACTAGATATTTCAGCTCAGATACTGTCAATGCAGAAAATTAATGCATTTTTTACGTTTAGAACACAGTTCGAAATAATTATGTGAAAAACTTTATTATAAGATGTTCCAAAGAGAGTGATATGAAGATCAGACTTTAACAACCAGTATATGTAATCTAATGAAATAGAACTGTGCTGGTTTGCTCTATTTTACGCTTTTTCAAAATACTTTTCAAAATATTTTATGTATATTACAGTCACGTTGGCAACCTGTAGTAAGGAGCAGTGCCTATCCTGCAAATACTTGCAACAAAACCATTACCGAGAATCTAACAAGGTGGATTTCATTCATTACTTTCACTCCACCATGGATGGTACAAATTCTTCTTCATCTTAATTATTTGTTCCATCACATTTCTGAACTCTACCAAAAACTTAGAAAAGGAGACCAAATCAAATTACTCTCTAAATCTGAAAAATCTTAAATAACAGCTAAGAATGTGTAAACAACTGTCTACCAACTATCTCTTTCTCGACCACACCGTATCCTAGGGATATGAATAAGGAAGGATGGAAGCATGAAACCTATGGTTTAAAAGCAAATGTACCCTTTTTCTTTTCCAGCTTGAGGAAAGTCTTTCTTTTACAAATCTCCTTTACCTCTGTTGGGAAACTGAAGAGTAATTCCGTTTTTACAAGATAAAGAAAATCCAAGGTTATTGCTACACTGCCTGCATTATAAAGATCTCTTTCACACTGGTGGGCTGAGATGTCACATCAAGCCCTCTGTAAGTGTGCTCTTTTTGTCCACTGAGTGCTAGTGTGAGCGTGTGCCACTCATTGCCACCATCACAACACGCACCAAAGCCCTGGGCTCCTTCCCTGCTCACCATGGAAAGTCCACCTGGGGACTGGTGCTCACCAACACAAACAGAGGTCACAGAATCAAGCCCCTAATTAGTATGTTTTTTTCTTTAATTTTATTTTTCTTACTGCTGAAATCTTATTAATTTTGTTTGGACTGAAACACCTGTATTGTCACATTCACGGTTTTACATTAGGGAAAACCTCCAACATGCGGCTCATTTAAATGTAAATCTATTTACCTTTCATGCTTTCCTTGCCCTTTTCACCAACTAGCAAGCATATTTGCGTGTTAACCAGGAACTGCCTACTCTATTGCTGTTCTCCTTCCTAAGCTCAAGTTGTGACTGCAACTTGTAACATAAGTCTTTGATCCAGAAATGTAGGAAATGAGACACAAACGACAGGATGGAATTTAATTCAGCACTCCGCAACTTCAATAGACTGACAGTTTGAACATTTCCTCCTGCTCTTTCCCCTGCACAAAGGGGAGGAGGGATGAACCCTGACATTACCCCCAACATCCTCAACCAAATATTTATGCAAGAGATTATGATACTTAAGGAAATATCTCAGCCTAAGACTTAAAACACCATCCTAAACCAGAGTTTATGCCAGTAGCTACTAAGTGCTGATTCCAAGTGCTAGTCAACTAATAACTTGCCTTCAAGGCAATATAAGGCAAGTCCTGGACCAACTTGCAATGGCAGACTCAGGGCATGCTCAAAGGTTTTGCAATACCACTATAATGTAACTTCACGTCTACTCCTCAGAAAACCCAATTAAATTGTTACTAGCATATAGGACAGAAAAAGAGAGAGGGTTAAGGCCAAACTTCAGTCCCACGCTAGCGGGCAGTCACGGGATTCTGTGCAGGCACCCATGGAAAGGAGCTCACCTGCACCTAAGGGAACCTCTGATCACTCCCTGCCCCACCAGATCGTGCTGAGGGGACAGAGGTGATCTGTATTCAGTCTGAGTACAGATGAAGGTAAAAGCTTCACTGAAAGAGAAAGGAGGAGAAGGACACCCATAACACAGGAATTTCTTGTTTGGCTAAGTACCTACAGGAAGAGCAAAAACACTATGAAAGTGGAGAACAAAATCAGGACATGATGGTAAAAAGAAAATGTTTTCATTGAGGTTCTTCACTGCCTGGTGGAAAGATTGTCCTTAAGAAGCACTGTCTCCAGGTCATCAGTACTCAGCTGTTTCCTTATTATTTAAAACAAAGCAAAACAACCAAACAAAAAAATACCCCAACAACCAAAAAAACCCCCAAACAAAATCAAACCAAACCAAACAAGAAAAACCCAAACCCTCAAAGTTTGATTTTTCCAAGTGCATTGTATATGTTTGAAACAGCAGGGAACCTGCAAAACTGTTCTTCAATGCCTCAACAGCAAAGTCTGAGGGGAAAAAAATCCAGCCGTAAAGCCAGTTATAGTGGCAGAAGAAGTCAGCAAAAATTGAAAGAAATTAGGTGGTTCTGGTTTTTTTTAGTATTTTCCCATAGTCAAAGAAGAAAAAAAACAAGCCTCAAAAAATGTTTTTAGTTTACACCTCACAGGGCACCAGAATCCCCAGGAAACTACTTGCAAGTTGAGCAATGGTGTCACTGTGTCAGTGCGACATATTATATGACAAAAAACGTAAAATGGCTCCCTGGCGTGGCCCTCAGTTTCCAGAGATGATGAGGATATCAAAGGGATTCAGAAACCTACAGAAGGTGCAGCCACAGAGAGGCTGAAAAGAGACAGTTCCGTCATTAATATTTCTTATAATTATTAACTAAACCACTAGGTAATAATGAAATTAACATACTTGATATCAATACATAACAGTAAGCTGTGGTATAATGCAATTAATTTCCACACAAGAGGGAATTACCTTCCTAACCGAGCTATGGATCATTTCTTTGCCAGTGGAAACAAATTGCGATCCATCACTGCCCAAAATGATCTACATGTTGTGTTTACACTAATAAACTCATATACCTGGCTCTTCATGGACACAACAGCAGAGAAACTAGACCACCATGTTTCTGCAGGTTCAGGAAGTCCCCCGTGCAGCTACTTCAGCCTGGCTGATGTTATTCTGATGATATCTGGGCCGAGCTCAACAACCTTCTGAGGTGTCCACCAGGACAAAAGCTACTGGCCTGAACCCCATCTGCTAGAGGTCCTCCTCAGCAGAAAGATGAGATGATTTTCATCCTTTCCATGGCAAGATGCACCCACTAACATGGCCAGACACACACTTCCTTCAGTCTATTTGGAAATACAAAACATTAAAGACATATTTTACTGGTAATATCTTCCTTTATTTCCTAAAAAATGCATTTGAGACCATATATTTTTGTTTGGATCTATTTCATTTGGATACATTTAATTTTGATACTTTTGCAATGTCTAGTTTTAATTATGCTTTTTTCGCCAAGTCACTTTTGTTTTAATTAGCTTACTGAGGTATATTTAAACCAGCAAACTTTGCTTGAAAAAGTACCAAACATTCAAACATTATTTGCACATGAAATAAATGCTAAACTACAGAAGTTTATCAAAACCACTCAACTCCTTGGAAATATTCTGGCTTTAAACAAACGGCTTTTTATAAAAAAAAAAAAAAATACAACCAGCTTTATTACTTATTTATGTGTGGTTTGAAATAATCGAATCATGCTAAGGGTCATTCCCAAACCATTTGATTCTGAGTGCATCTTGAAAAAAATCTTCTCGACCCCTAAAAAACCTGAACCCATCTACATTTCACACTTGAGAAAAGAGAACAGCAGAAAGGGACTAGGAGCAGGAAGGCTCCCAGTACTCAGGATGGATACTGTACTCCAAATCAAAAAGAAAAAGGGAAAAAGGATCAGAACAGATGATCAAGTGGAGCAGCGAGTAGGACCCAGCAAAACTCTGTCTGCAGCCTGATGTCCCCTGCTCCCCAAGCCAGTGCTGCCAGAGGGCTGCTCCTGCCACAGTGCAGAGCCTTTTCCTAAAGGTCATTTCCATTCAGTTTTAAAGCAGCCATCAGCCACCTAAGAAAGATCTTAAGTAATGCTGAAAAAAACCTCAGAGTCAACAGTTTTGGTGGGACCATTCAGAGTGAAGAAAGGGCTCAGGCTGAGCTCAAGTCCAGAGAAAGCCAACAGAGAGACAGCAGCACGGCAATGATGTGACTGTGCCAATGAACTTTACTCACAAAATTAATGAACAGCGGCAAGAGAAAACCAACTCGGTGGATGGAGTCAATCAAAGACCTAATGCAAATGAAGGCACATAAAAGAGTTATATTAATCTGTTAGAAAACTCCCACTCCACAGGCCTTCTACTTACAGGAAGAAGGGCAAACATTTCACCCACAAGATGAGCTATTTCTACACTGAGACTGACTGATAATTCACATGTAACTGAAATTGTATTTGAGACTTCACTGCTTGGCAGAAACGTTAGCATATTAGGCGATGGAAAAGGAAGGCAGGAGTGGCTGCCCTGTTTACAAGAGTGGCAAATGACAACACTGTTTCTAAACGGGCATGGCAATTCTGATTACCCAGCACCTTGACAGGGACATTATTCCTGTTAGAAAGGTCAAAGGTTGTGTTTCACAGAGGCAGGACTGTCTATTACGAGAAAGAAATGTTATTTCCAAGCGGAGAGGTCAGCACTTCTCTCGCACATTGGCTGCAGTCACAGTACGATCCCACTGCAAGACTGATTATTCTGCCCACTGGCAAGGTCAAGAATATTAATTTTGAACATGTTAATTTGATGTGATGTACATGATTAATGCTTTTTAAGTAGAATTTTTTTGTATGTTGGTAAATCTGCAGCCTTTTCATGCCAATAAGAGTGTAGTATTAAGTCATTTGGAATCAGTGTGGATGGATGTGACACAGCATGCCAGTCCAAAGAGTGGCTATCATTAGGCCCCAGAAACTTTGAAGTGTACTTGTGTTTGCTCCTTCATGAAAATACTGCAGATTTCTGCCACAGAGAGCTCAGAAATAGGCCAGCAGAAGCTAGCCAGCTGCTCTAATCCAGCATCCTGGACTGGCATTACATCTAGAGCAACTACAGAGAGCTCAAATGAACTGTAAGTATTAAGAGTTGAGAATTACATGGACAAGAATACACAGTGAAGAGACAGTAACAATAAATTAATTTATATGTCATTAAAGTGTGGGTCATCTAAGTGCAGAACAAAGCAAGTCTACAGCAGGAACCTTTTCCTCGTGTCACAGTATTCCAGACTCCCCTGGTTTTTGTGTGTTTTAAAGGACAGGACAAGATTCAGGTCTCCTATTCACTTTACACTGCTATATGGAAAGTATCATACAGGTCACCTAAAAATGAAGAGATAAAACATTCAACAATTGCTACTAATTCTGATAAAGAAGGCATTTGTTTTTCTGAAACAGAATACTGTTTAGATGTTTTTTAAATGAGAGATTCCTATGCAAACCTCACATCTATGTATTATCTCCTTGAGGATGCCATAATATTAAAATATGGCTTAGAAACAACCTAGCGCTACTGAACTCTGAGTTGTTCAAAAGGTTCAATTGATGTTTACTCTTCACAGCAATCCTGTGGAAGAAAGTCTTATCTACAGTTTATAGCTGCAAACCTAGAAATCCAAAGAAGTTAAAAAAATATTTGTCTAGTGCCAGATAAGACATATAAAGGAGCCTGTAATGCCTGTAGGTTCATATGTATAATTTGGCTATTTACACAAAACATGAGAAGGCTTAAGTTTGTGTTTCTGTTCCTGTGCTTCTTCACAATATGTTTACATGAGTACAATATGTGTGTATAATAGAAAATAATTGCCAGTTTTCTGCTTAAACAATTATTAAGGATAAAAAACCCAGTGAAATACCCACAGGTGCATGTTCTATGTACAACTCAGAGCCCAGGGTTACAAATCTCCTCTGAGCCAAACTGCTGGGATTCCACAGATGCTGATTCTGCAGACTGCCAACAAACTTCTTTTCACAATTAGGAAAACAGGAATGTTTGTTGAAGTAAGAAGTAGCATTGTCCCAACTCTCCTCTAAAGAGCCTTCTGCTCCTAGTGCAGGGCAGAACTTCAGAACTGTGATGGGCAGTTCTACCAGAACTGCTCTGGAGATGTAACATGACGGATCATGCCTCTCTCCTCCAAAGCTGGGCTCGGCCTTCATTTCTACCCGGGGCCTAAACTCCCTGAACTAAACCTGCTGAGCAGGGGTTTTCTAAACTCTGCTTAATTTATCTAAACTCTGCTTAATTTATCCACTCCTGAAACACAACACCCTGTCCTTCTAATGTGGAGAAGAGCACATGTCTATCACACTGCAGCGTACGCTTCCATGGGTGGGGTGCTGTGAGGATCAGTCTGAAATCTGTCTCACTTGAAGAGTTCATCTACCACCTTCTCCAATAAGTTTTTGACAAGACAGGATATAAAGAATAAAAAAAACTTTCAGTGAGACCCAAGATCCAAGACAGTCCCATGTATAAGGAACATAACTATATGGATTTTTGAAGAGACTTCCCCACATAGAACTTGCCTTCAAATGCTTATGAGAAACTTCACAGGAGTAACAGTTCAGAGACTATGCCTGGTCAGGAAAACCAGATTTTTTATTTTTTGTTGTTTTGTTTATTTTTTTCCTAAATTTGCAGTCACACATACACACTACAAGCACAGCTGTATAGAAGCTGGAGAACAGGCGCATGTCCCACTGTGTCTGCCCACAGTTCATTACAAAAAGCAATGCTAGATCATAGTAACTGAGTAGAAGGGCTGAGAAACATTATGGACTCCCATGACAACAGAAGGACCTTTTTTGCTATCTTATTTTGTCAAATCAATCTCCTTCCCCCTTTGACATCTGGAGGAGTAGAGATTTTAACAGCCCCTATTAGAGTAAGCCTGGAATTTCTGCCTGATCCTGCTGAAAAAGGAGAAAAAAAAACCTTTTTGGCCTTGTCACCGCATAGGCAACCTTTCAAAGGCACTATCAAGCCTAGATCAAGCAGTCAAATAAGCAACACGGACTGTGAGCACCCTTTGGGAACTCCCAACTGCTGCTCAGTTTGAGTCAGTTCCCATTTCATGTAACACTTTCTCTTCCTCCTCTACCCACGCCTCCACATTCCTGGGGAAAGGATGCCCCTCCTACCAGTACACCAAAGTTATAAAGTAACATCATTTGAAGGAGCAGAGAGTTCCTCGCTCTCCATGGGGAGTCTAAGGGTCAGCTAACCAGCCATCAAGGGGAAACACCACCACACACTCAATAGCCAGGCACAAACTGTTGAAGTAAACAGCTCACAAGCAACCTCATAGATTAAAAACTTTCACATAAACTGAACGAACACAATTAGTATGTGCATTAGTAACAGAAAAAAAACCCACATTTGCTCTGTAAATTATTCATCACGAATAAATGTGATCCACTCTAAGTAAGACAAAAGTGGTTTTCTGTTTCTGTTCAGTTGCTTGGTGTGAAGTACTATAGACTTGTAGAGTTTTCCACTCCATGCAAGCACATACTACAGTGCAAAATAAATGCTCGTAAGCAGAGAAGACAGCTTCATGTTATGCTTTGATCTTAATTTTGAGTTGGGAGGTAAATTGTTTTTTGACTCTACAATTTTTCTAAGCACAGAATTACCATTTCCTCAAATGGACAAAAATATTTACCAGAATCCTCAAAGAATAAAAAAATATTTGTTTTCCTTGATGTTGGTCTTTTTTCAATACAAGTCACCATCAACATCCTGGTAAGATGAAGCCAAATTCTCTCTATGAATTGGTACTAAAACACACAGTGACACACTCTCTGCTTGATACCAGCATTTGGGTGGCATCTTTTAATCACTGAAAAGCACACAGGGCATTCAACAAACTAATACAAGATTCACAGCCAACTCCAGGATAAGCAGACATGAGCATAAAAGCTCTCAATATGGCTCTAATAGCTCTTAATTATTATAATCCTTCACTGAGCAAACAGATGTTGTAAGGGAACTTTAGTTTCTTCAAATGCAGTAATCAAACCATTCTGCTTCTGCCCTGCCTCTTTTCAGTAAATGCTTTGTATAGTGGAGTGGAAATAGCAAATGTAGTGACAAAATGACCATTAAATTGTCGCAAAAATCTCTTTCTGAACAAAACTGATGTTGTCATTTCTCTTCATCCACATTTCTCAGTCTTCTGATTATGGTTTAGCATTTTATTTAAACTAAGAAAAAATATCTTACACCTTACTATCTCTAATCTTGCTGCATCTTTAGCTGCTCCTGATCTGACCACACCTTACAAGTTTTACAGTAACCAGAACACTGGCTTTGTACTTCTGTTTAACTATACTAATATTAAGACACATCTCTGGAGCTGCAGTCTTCATTGTGATGTTTTTAAAAATCAACTTTTCATTAAAAATGTTTCAATATGTTACAGTGAGTCATCCTACTTGGAGATTTATTTGTAAATGATCATGACTATTTAAGACATTCAAAATGTACCAAAAGACCTGAACCTTCATTTTTTTTGCAAACTTTAAATTCCCATTTAAGTTCTTTATACAGTAGTTTCAATAGGTATTTTGGCTGCACTGCCTCCTTACAATAAACTCTATACAACTGTATGAATGGTATAGTAGAAATCTGAATTATTTCAATTACAATTTCAGCTAATGTGAACTTGCACTTAGAATGAAGTTTCTCCCTGGAAAAAAAAAAAAAAAAAAAAAAAGGAGTTCACTGTGGGCCAACAATGCTTTGTGTCCTTTCAGTTTTCATTCAGCTCCCATTAAAGAAAAACAACTATTGACTGTAATATGAATCTTAGGACTTGAGAGAAAGCAGAGCTTCTAAAGGTTACCGCTATGAGATGGCCTGAGCTTGTTTTGTATGTATAGCACAAAGAAGTGCTGAATATTCATTTTACTAACTATACTAATATACACTTTTGTAAATGAGTCTCTATCCAGCACTAACTATTGAACTGAACAGTATTTGAATAGGTGGGTTTTGCTATAATACCACAATAAGATAATGTGCTGGAAACAAATGGTTCACTGATTCCTGAATAGAAAATTTGCTGGAAAACCCTGAGAACTAGAGTATGAGGGGGAAGGGATTAAAATGTGGCTTCACAGCCACCAACCAAACTCTTGTCATTTTTAAAAGATGTTTCTGTGGCACAGTATGAATAGTTTATAGCCACGATTGTGAACATTCAATGTCATATAAGAAAAGACACTTGTCAAGAGCCTTTCCCTTACAAGCACCCTCATCATGACCTGTGTTAATGAAGTTAATTGAATTTAAGATCAATAATGGTTAATTATTGCAATTTGACATTCTGAGATAAATGGCTTTAAGACAGAGAAATGTGTGTGTATGTGAATTCTCTCCAAAGAAGGTGAACACATTACAGCCTAAGAGGGATCACACAGTCCTTCCATTGATCCTGGTACAATCTGATCGACCTAATCCTCTGATGAATGTGGGCTTTTCACAGCTACAAGTAAATGTTCTACAAGACTACTCTAACCCTTGTCACTGACCAAATCTATATGAGCTGTACACTAGAAATCTATTGAGATAGATTAAAGAACTGCTGTAGAAACAAGAGATGCTTCAATAAAGATGAAGGTTTATTATATTCACTATTAGTGTTACATGCAGTATATAATTATGAATGCTTATGGATCATAAGAGTTTAAATTTGGTCAGTTAGATGTAGATGACCATAACTGAACAATAGCATTAAATTTTTAAAAATACCAGATTAAAAAAATCCAAAACTGTGTTGAATTTGATGACTTACACAAGAATGTTCAATAAGAAAGTGATTTTAAAATAATCCTTGAAATGTACAAGAAGATGCTTGCAGACAGGTACTTATTTCATAAAGTCACTCATCAACCTACTTCATTTAGGGTTTTTTTAAGTTTACTTTCAAATTAGTTCCTCAACAGGAAGGCATTTTTTCAAACATGTTAGTAATGATATTCTTACATGCATACTGAACAAGTTAAATGACCGCTTACAAGATTTATAATGACAAAGTAAATGTCAAGGAAAAAGTATTACTGATTGCAGAGCACTGACAATAAAAAGCAGCTGAAGAGTTCTGTCAAAATGTAAGATTATGCAAAAACACTATTGAGAACACTGCTAATCATCTGCTCTTGTCAATTACTTGAAGGGTATCTGACAGCATATTTACATTAAACACATTTCAATAGCAAAATCCTTAATGCTGTACCAGAGTATTTTCATTATCATTAGAAATCCTTAAAAAAAAAAGTCCTTTTGCAGCACAGCATTACACCAGGAATGATGTAATATCTATCTCTGTATCAGGTAGGGGCATCCATTTCATGCTATTATAGCTACATAACATTTGAAATCATATAACCAAAGACTAAATACACCCCTAAGATGGCGATCTCAGTGCTCCTCTACCCAACGTACGTATTTCAAGTCACAGTTTTGTCGGAGTCTCAAACTAAGCACAAACATGATCTGTCTTTGTCTGGCCATCCTTTTAGCCTTTTCCTCCTCATGTGACTGTATTTTATTACGGTGTAAGACATTATCAAGCAGACATTTTTTCTCAGTCTTTGATTGTAACTTGCAATTCAGCTGCTTTATGAGGAGTCATATTAACTACCAGTACCTTTCACCTGCAGCAGAAACTTATTTTAGTTATGTCTGTCTTATACTTTATGGAACTCTTCCTCCAAAATAGAGAAATAAATGAAATGTAATGAAAATAAAATGTTGATTCTTTCCATGCTTCAGCAGACATTACCAAAAAAAGCATATATAACCCTGCTGGATGGGTAGGACAGTAGGCATGCATAAAAATGGACAGAGTATAAGCATGAGCTGCCTCTCAGAAGGAATTCATTGTGGCTTAAAGAAAAAAGAAGGAACATAAGCCCCAACCATGACTTGCAGGATCAATTTATTGTCCTTCCACCACTTTCCTTGTAGACAGCACACTTAAACTCAGTCTACCTGCCCATAAAAGTGGAAGAGTCCTGATGGTCTTACTGCTTCTACTGTTTTCAGATTAAAAAAAAAATAAAGTAAATTAAAACTAACCTGCCAGAAAGCACAGAACAGACCTTAGGATCTGGACCAAATTCAACCCTGATTCACATCACACAAATAAATGGCATTACATGTCATGCCCTTCTTAAGTCAAACACAAATGTTCGTAATAACAAAATACAATTATGAAATCAGTTCAGCATAGCAGGTGTGTTGCACATATACCCAGTCATATATACACATCCACATTCCATGGTGCTAGAGAAGTGGGAAGGCAGCAGCCAGGCCTTCCACCCTGCCCATCATCCAAAAAACAAGGAAACGAGGGGCAGCTCTTTGATCCTGCCCTTCCCCTCCCATGCTAAGCATCTCTGAGGTGCAGGACAGAGCACCTGGTAAACACCAGCAG